>NC_091161.1:23682238-23789738 GCF_040958095.1 Procambarus clarkii | reverse complement strand
GTTTAATTTTGTTTAGTTTACCATGTCTTTGCCCTTTCTTACTTATTTCAAGTCTTAACATTGTACATTAATATAATCTTTTATTTAGGATATATAATACATTTTTTGGTATTTAATTTTATTTAATTTTTGAGTTTTTTATAAGATTTTGGTTAGTACTTTATAATTGTCGTTTATTCTGTTTGTATTTTACATACATTTTTTGTATATTTGTAGTCATTATATAAATATTTGTTATAGTGTTTAGTATCTATGTGTTAGGTATCGGGTTTCACTTCTGATCACTTCACGTAAGTTTAATACAGTGGTACCTCGGAATGCGATTGTCCCTGTATGCGAGGTTTTCGGAAGGCGAGCAGTATTTACTCCAAAAATTTGTCTCAGAAGGCGAGGGTTACTTCGGGACGCGAGTTTGTTGATACCCGTACAGGCGGACCTAGCGCGTGGTGGTTCGGCGATCGTCGCCCCTCCGCCCCGCAGTTTACCATTGTCTCGCGCTCAGTGACTACCCCCACATCAATTCTTCTCGCGGATTTTCAGTGTTTTGTTGGATTTTTGGTGATTTGTCTATACAATTTGTTATTATATATCTCACCATGGGTCCCAAGAAAGCCAGTGGTAAGGATAAAGGCCAGAAAGCTCATGTGAGGATGACAATAGAGGAGAAACAAGAGATCATTCGGAAGCATGAGAACGGTACACGTGTTGTTGAACTTTGTAGGCAGTACAACAAAGCCACATCAACAATATGCACTATACTTAAGAAGAAAAATAAGATTATGGGTGCTAAAGTGGCAAAAGGAGTAAGAACATTAACGGCACAAAGACCACAAATACTTGAAGAAGTGGAAAAGTTGTTATTAATTTGGATACACGACAAGGAGTTGAGGGGTGATAGTGTTTCAGAGGCCATTATTTGTGAGAAAGCCAGGGTGTTGCACGAAGACCTTCTAAAGAATACCCCTGCAACGAGTGATGCAGATAAGAAAGAGTTTAAGGCAAGCAGGGGCTGGTTTGAAAAATTTAGAAAGAGAAGTGGCATCCATAGTGTTACAAGGCATGGGGTTATGTGATGTGATTATGGAAGGGGACTCCCCTTCCAAACAGTAACTCCTCTCCTCCTCACCATCTTCCATACGCCTACAGCACTCGACAGCAAGGTAAGTAATAACTGGAACACAGTTTTGTAGGTTTATTTAGATGAATTAGGTAAATTAGGTATAAAAATTTAGTTTGATGTGGGGTTTTTGGGGTAGTCAGGAACGGATTAATTCATTTCCCTTTGTTTCTTATGGGGAAATTAACTTCGGAATGCGAGTTTTCGGAAGGCGAGGCGTCTCCAGGAACGGATTAAACTCTTATTCTGAGGTATGCCTGTAGAATGGTTTGTTTTAGTAGTTATAAATTTCATCTTGTAGTTTAATGGATTTTAAATTAGTTTTAATATATGTGACAGTTAATAAGTTTTATTTGTATTGATCACTTTAAGTGCGCTTAAGTGTTTTGTTTTTTAAGCATTTTCCTTTCTTTGATAGGCAATTATATTCAGTATGAGTTCTTTGTTTACCAGCTATTTGATTGTGATTTCTGTTTTTTCTTTTAGATCTGATGATGAATACGAGAAGTATTCGAAACGTTATGTTTTTTAAAGTAAAGATTCTGATACAAGATGTTCAGTATATCCCTGGTTTTCCTATTCATCTTAAAATTAAGATTCCCGAAGGGAACATTGATCACAAATATATATATGTATATATGTGCATAGGACACTACAAACATGTGCTAAACATTTCAAGTGTGCTGAATGCAGGGAAAAGATTTGGGAAACGTTCCAGTACAATAAGTCACATGACTGTGCATACGGATGATAAACCTCATGAATGTCCCGAGTGTGGCAAGGGATTCAATCGTCTGCGACTTATAAAAACTCACAGGATTGTGCATACAGCTGATAAACCTCCCGTGTGTCATGAGTGTGGGAAAAGATTCAGATGATGCATTGCAGATGGTGCATTCAGATGATGAACGTTACCTAGTTCCTTCATCTGGGAAGAATGAAGACATATTGGTGCATTTGGATGATAAATAGTACCAAGTTCAATTGATCAGTAGACTGTATATCATACTAACAATAAACATACAACCCCAATGAATTTTCCAGTGAGGTTTGATAGAAATTTACTTCAGGACACATACTAGAAAAAGTTTGTTACAATTAACAATTTTTGTTTGTGTGAATATTTTGGTGGATAATATACAATTATACACTAAAGGGACCTAGCCATATTTATTCTTAAATATCTTCAAACTGATATTACTTTGAAATTTAACAATAAAAACATAAGCATTTTTACTATTAACACTGAAAAACAAAAATGGTAGAATTTTTCAACTAATATTATTGCAAACCCTTTTGATTGGTTTTGTTATAAAGTTAAAGTTCAATATAGTAGGCTAAGCTAAGCTTTGCTAAGTTAGAACAGAGGATTTTTGGACTTGTAGATTTGTAAACCTCATCCTGTAAACATTCATGTTTCTACATGTTAAACAAGCTACGAGGATGAAGGAAGGGGATGTTCCCTCCATTCTGGATGTTATATTTACAAGGAAAGAGGAAGAGATATTTGTCATTCAGTACCTCCCTCCCTTGGGTAAAAGTGACCATGTCTTTTTGGGAATAAAGTATGCAATGCATTATAATCTGTTAGAAAATAAGCTTGAAGCAGTTGAAAAACCTGATTTGTGGAGAGGTCATTATGGGGAACTCAGATATTTCCTTAAGGAATTTGACAAACACTTGCTGTTAGGACATGAAGTAAATGAGATGTATGTCAAGTTTTGTGAAATATATGATAAAGGCACAACAAAATTTATTCCAAAGGAGAGATGCAGAACTAGGAAAAGGGGATTTGTTTGTAGATATCATCTGGATTTTTCCGAGTTTCGGAGTTTCCGTTTATATTTTCTATTTTGATCCAAATATGTATAATGTTAATGAATTTTGATAAATGAGCTTTCCTGTCTACTTAGGTAATGATTCCAAAGATCGTCCTTCCTTCCTTTCCTCCCTGGAATCTGGATGTAGCAGGTGCTCAATTGTCAAAAGTGAAAAATTTGGTTTGTCATCCGAATGCACCATATGGGTAAATTTTTTAATAATATTTTAAAAATAGTATATGGCACTATTTTTGCAAAATCATTACAAGATCTATTATTCTAATAGGGGTTTGATAAAATACAGTAGAAAGCCTACTGGTTTTACCTGTAATAGGGTTTGATACAGTTGATTATGGATATATTGTAATGAAATGCTATTGTTAAGAAACACTTTTTTAAAGAGTATTATTTTCAGAGCAGCTCTGAAAATTAGTTGATTACAGATAATGCTACATAATACACTTAATGTGTGTATATGCTACCACAAGTGAGGTATATAATGGTATTTATGAATAAGATGTAATTGTCTTTGACACTGATAAAATTAAGTACTGTGGTTTTATATACTGATAATTAGCTAAAAATATATACTATACAAGTAAATAAATTATTTTACCTTGCACCTAGATCCACCAAGCCTTTATGGTGTGCGTTTCAGTACTTCGGAAATCTGGAATCTCTTATCTGCAATGAAACAATACATATTATTGCACTTACCAAAAAATGGATGAATGTAGAAAATAGAGAACTATTAGCTGAATATCAAATAAATGGATTTAATCTATTTCACACAGATAGATATATTAGACAAGGAGAGGGAGTAGCCATGCATGTTAGGTAATATTTGAAATGTAGTCTCGAAAAGACTACATTTCAACAGAAACGTGCCACACAAGACTGAACCTCATCGAGGCCAAACGTCTAAATGAGAGCATGAACGAGTAAGAAATAATACTTTAACACCAGGCATCATACACATAATGAATGCACCTGCAGACACACAACGAGCACTATCAACATAGCAAAGATTACTCCATAAACAAAAAATCATTAAATATGATTGACAATGAGATGAAATAATGCACAGTATGTCAATTTTGTGAATTTTTTTCATTACTGAACTAGGTTTTCAATGCTTACATTTGTTATTCTTGGCATTCTTCGCTTCATATCTGAAGCTTCGTTTTAAGTTTCCACTTCAGACATGTTTTCCACAGCGATGCATCTCTGGTTTGCAGCATCAAAATCATCTGTAATAACTGAATATAATTAATAATATATCAGTGAGATATATATTTATCATTACCTAGTAGTAGTGAACACTAAGAAATAACATAAATCAGCTTTCTAAAGAGATGTTTAATAATACAACACACATGATTTGGAACTTATAACTGGGTTAAGTACTTTGCACATAAATCTCAAGGAGCCATTAGGAAACCCTGGTTCTGATTAAAATATTATGCTGTTTTTATATACTGTATGTGCAGCACTGGCTTTCGCCTCTCAATACACCAGCACTGGCCTTCGCCTCTCAATACACCACCACTGGCCCTCACCTCTCAATACACCAGCACTGCCCCTCACCTCTCAATACACCAGCACTGCCCCTCACCTCTCAATACACCAACACTGCCCCTCACCTCTCAATACACCAACACTGCCCCTCACCTCTCAATACACCAACACTGCCCCTCACCTCTCAATACACCACCACTGCCCCTCGCCTCTCAATGCACCACCACTGCCCCTCACCTCTCAATACACCACCACTGCCCCTCGCCTCTCAATACACCACCACTGCCCCTCGCCTCTCAATACACCACCACTGCCCCTCGCCTCTCAATGCACCACCACTGCCCCTCGCCTCTCAATGCACCACCACTGCCCCTCGCCTCTCAATGCACCACCACTGCCCCTCGCCTCTCAATGCACCACCACTGCCCCTCGCCTCTCAATGCACCACCACTGCCCCTCGCCTCTCAATACACCACCACTGCCCCTCGCCTCTCAGTACACCACCACTGCCCCTCGCCTCTCAGTACACCACCACTGCCCCTCACCTCTCAATACACCACCACTGCCCCTCGCCTCTCAATACACCACCACTGCCCCTCGCCTCTCAGTACACCACCACTGCCCCTCACCTCTCAATACACCACCACTGCCCCTCACCTCTCAGTACACCACCACTGCCCCTCACCTCTCAATACACCACCACTGCCCCTCACCTCTCAATACACCACCACTGCCCCTCACCTCTCAATACACCACCACTGCCCCTCACCTCTCAATACACCACCACTGCCCCTCACCTCTCAATACACCACCACTGCCCCTCACCTCTCAATACACCACCACTGCCCCTCACCTCTCAATACACCACCACTGCCCCTCACCTCTCAATACACCACCACTGCCCCTCACCTCTCAATACACCACCACTGCCCCCTCACCTCTCAATACACCACCACTGCTCCTCGCCACTTAATACACCAGCACTATAGCCAGCACCAGTCTAATAATATTATAAAATATAAGTGTTTACTTACGATAATATTTGCGTGATTGCATGAAGCGTTTGTCTTCTTGCTGACTGCACGGACCACAAACTGACCGCTTTGTTGATGTTCCTGGCGGCGGATGACGCTGTGACGTCACAGGTGAGGGACGCTTTGCGCACTACTCAATCGTCGCTTGAACCCATCATAAATAGTTTTGTTATTTTTATTATTTTATTTTTATTTATTTTTATACAAGAAGTTACACTGGAGGTTAACACAGAATATAGAAAATAAGTTGAATTAACATTCTTGTAAAGCCACTAGCACGCATAGCGTTTCGGGTAAGTCTTTAAACTAAGTTTTTTTTTTTTATATAAATTAACAGTAAAATTGATAAAAAATGTTACCAGGTATTTTATAGCTTTTCTTTACAGGTACAGATAATTTTAAGTAAAATAATTACAGTAAAATCAACAAAAATGTTTACAGGTAATTTGAAGAAATATTGACACAAAAGCAGATCAGAATAATACACAATAAAGAAACAAGGATTACTAGATACATGAGAATAGCATTTCAGGCTTATACATTGGTTCACTGAAGCACAATATGAGGATCATTTCGAGGAAAAGTTTCAAGGAATAATGCAGTAGAAATTAAATGCACTCATTACAACAACCATGATATACAATTACAATACACAATTTTATTTAGGTAAGGTACATACATACAATAAATATTTACAAGGATTGTTTAACTTATAGGTATAGCTAGTACATACAATGCCTAAAGCCACTATTACGCAAAGCGTTTCGGGCATAAATGGATAAATGGATAGATATCAAATGATATCTAAGATTACAATGTTAAAGTAATATGGCTTAGGTACAAATATTGGGGGATTGAGTAGCACTAGGTACAGTGCGAAGATAAAGCCCATGGTAGAAAACTATGAAGATGAAATTAGGTACTTTTTGGTTTTATTTTTGAATATGGCAAAAGTTGGACAGCTTTTCAAATCATTAGGGAGTAAGTTCCATAGACTAGGTCTCTTTATTTACATAGAGTGTTTACATAGATTAAGTTTGACTCTGAGGATATCAAAGTGATATTTATGTCTGGTGTGGTGGGCATGTGTTCTATTACATCTGTCCAGGAAGAGTTTCAGAACAGGGTTTGCACTTAGAAAAAGGGTTTTATAAACGTAATTTACACAGGAGAATGTGTGAACTGAATTTATGTTTAGCATGTTTAGGGATTTAAACGGAGGAGCTGTGTGTTGTCTGAAAGTAGAGTTAGTTATTGTCCTGATAGCAGATTTTTGCTGGATGATGATGGGCCTGAGGTAGTTTGCAGAGGTTGAACCCCAAGCACAGCTACCATAAGTAAGATAGAGATAGATAAGTGCATAATAGAGTGAGAGGAGAGCAGAGTAGGGTACATAATATCTGATCTTAGAGAGTATCTTAGAGAGTATACCAATTGTTTTAGAAACATTTTTAGTTATGTGTTGTATATGGGTGCTGAAGTTGAGTCTCTTGTCTAAGTACAGGCCAAGGAACTTTCCATCATTTTTATTGCTAATGTTTACATTATCTATCTGAAGCTGAATTGCATTTGTTGATTTGCTTCCAAATAAGATGTAGTAGGTCTTTTCTATGTTTAGTGTGAGTTTGTTGGTTGACATCCACAAGTAGACTTTTTTAAATTAATTGTTTACAATCTTATTTAACATGAGTGGATTGGGGTCAGAGTAGATGAGTAGTATCATCAGCAAACAATATAGGTTTAAGTATGTTAGAGACATTAGGGAGATCATTGATGTATATAAGAAACAGGAGGGTCCTAGGATGCTGCCCTGTGGCACCCATACAGTTATTGGTAGAGTGGGAGAGGTTATATCATTGATGGCTACATATTGGTGTCTGTTACTAAGATAGGATCGGATATAGTTCAGGGTAAGGCCACGGATTCCATATTGGTGGAGTTTAAGTAAGAGGTAGTTATGGTTAACAGTATCAAAAGCCTTTCTCAGGTCAATGAAGAGTCCAATTGGAAACTCACTTTTGTCGAGGGCTGAGAAGATTAAGTCAAGCAGACTAACAATACCATCATTGGTACTCTTTTGGGAGCGGAAGCCAAACTGACAAGGACTTAGTATATTGAATTTTATAAGGGAGTAGAGCTGTTTGTAAAAAAAAATTAAAATATTTTTGATAATATAGGTTGATTTGATATGGGTCTGTAATTATTTATGTCTGCCGTGTTACCTCCTTTATGAACTGGCGTTACTCTTGCTTTTTTAAGGATATCAGGAAAGGTATGACACTCTAGGGATTTATTGAACAGCAATGCTATGGGTGGTGCAAGGGCATGGGGAGCACTCCTGTATACCATCGATGGTATTTCACTAATGTTCCCCGCTTTGGTTTTTAGCGGGTGAATGATGGACACAACATCTGGAGGGCTGACCGGAGAGAGAAGAGAGTTTGGATAGCTGCCTGAAAGATATGTGGTAACATATGTCTGAGTCTCTGGGATTTTTCGGGCAAGGTTAGCACAAATCGATGAAAAGAAGCTATTAAATTCAGTTGTTGTTTCAAGATCTGTTGCAGGTACTCACCTGGTTGTACTCACCTAGTTGTGCTTGCGGGGGTTGAGCTCTGGCTCTTTGGTCCCACCTCTCAACCGTCAATCAACAGGTGTACAGGTTCCTGAGCCTATTGGGCTCTATCATATCTACACTTGAAACTGTGTATGGAGTCAGCCTCCACCACATTGCTTCCTAATGCATTCCATTTGTCAACCACTCTGACACTAAAAAAGTTCTTTCTAATATCTCTGTGGCTCAATTGGGGCACTCAGTTTCCACCTGTGTCCCCTAGTGCGTGTGCCCCTTGTGTTAAATAGCCTGTCTTTATCAACCCTGTCGATTCCCTTGAGAATCTTGAATGTGGTGATCATGTCCTCCCTAACTCTTCTGTCTTCCAACGAAGTGAGGTTCAATTCCCGTAGTCTCTCTTCGTAGCTCATACCTCTCAGCTTGGGTACTAGTCTGGTGGCAAACCTTTGAACCTTTTCCAGTTTAGTCTTATGCTTGACTAGATATGGACTCCATGCTGGAGCCGCATACTCCAGGATTGGTCTGACATATGTGGTATATAATGTTCTGAAAGATTCCTTACACAAGTTTCTAAAGGCCGTTCTTATGTTAGCCAACCTGGCATATGCTGCTGATGTTATCCTCTTGATATGAGCTTCAGGGGACAGGTCTGGCGTGATATCAACCCCCAGGTCTTTCTCTCTCTCTGACTCTTGAAGTATTTCATCTCCCAAGTAATACCTTGTTTCTGGTCTCCTGCTTCCTACCCCTATCTTCATCACATTACATTTGCTTGGGTTAAACTCTAACATCCATTTGTTCGACCATTCCTGCAGCTTGTCCAGGTCTTCTTGAAGCCTCAAGCTGTCCTCCTCTGTCTTAATCCTTCTCATAATTTTGGCGTCGTCAGCAAACATTGAGAGGAATGAGTCTATACCCTCTGGGAGATCATTAACGTATATCAGAAACTTATTTATTTATTTATTTATGCATATACAAGAATGTACATAAGGAATGTGAGGATACAAATATGGTAATTACAGTCTTGTAAAGCCACTAGCACGCGCAGCGTTTCGGGCAGGTCCTTAATCTAAGAAAATTTTAAGGAGGTAAATACTTGCAAAATTTATAGACAAAAAAATGATAACAGTTACATGAAATGAAAAAAAGAACACGAGAGAAAATTGTAGGTACAGTATATTAAAGCACATAGGTTGCTAAGATTGATTGCAATGATAGCTTGAATGGTAGTTGACAAAAATTAGTAGTCACAATACAGCATATGGCTAGCACATAAAAGAAGACAGCAATGAACACAATGATAAGGTTGTTTGATATTACACAAAAATTAGGAGATTGGGTAACACTAGGTACAGAGCAAATTTAAAGCTCAGTGTAGGAAACTAAGAAGATGAAGTTAGGTACTTTTTGGTTTTGCTTTTAAATAAGGCAAAAGTTTTACAGTTTTTCAATTCACTAGGGAGTGAGTTCCATAGACTAGGTCCCTTAATTTGCATAGAGTGTTTACACAGATTAAGTTTGACCCTGGGGATATCAAAGAGATATTTATTTCTGGTGTGGTGATAATGGGTTCTATTACATCTGTCCAGGGAGAGTTTCAGAGCATGGTTTGCATTTAAGAACAGGGTTTTGTAAATGTAGTTGACACAAGAGAATGTGTGGAGGGAGTTAATATTTAGCAAGTTTAGGGATTTAAACAAGGGAGCTGAGTGTTGTCTGAAAGCAGAGTTAGTTATTATTCTGATAGCAGATTTTTGCTGTGTGATGATGGGCTTAAGGTGGTTTGCAGTGGTAGACCCCCATGCACAGATACCATAATTAAGATAGGGGTAGATTAGTGCATAATATAGTGAAAGGAGAGCAGAGTTAGGAACATAATATCTGATTTTGGAGAGTATACCAACTGTCTTAGAGACTTTCTTAGTTATGTGTTGAATGTGGGTGCTGAAGTTGAGTCTCTTGTCTATGAATAGGCCAAGAAACTTGCCATCATTTTTATTACTGATGTTAATGTTGTCTATCTGAAGCTGAATTGCATTTGATGATTTGCTTCCAAATAAGATGTAGTAAGTCTTTTTGATGTTTAATGTTAGTTTGTTCGTTGACATCCATAAGTGGACTTTTTTTAATTCATTATTCACAACATTATTTAGTGTATGTGGGTTGAGGTTTGAATAGATAAGGGTAGTATCGTCAGCAAACAATATAGGTTTGAGAATATTAGAGACATTAGGCAGATCGTTTATATATATAAGAAATAGAAGAGGTCCTAAGATGCTGCCCTGTGGCACTCCAACGGTAATTGGTAGAATGGAAGAAGTTGTATCATTGATGGTTACATATTGGTGTCTGTCACTAAGATAGGATCGGATGTAGTCAAGGGCAAGGCCTCGGATTCCATAATGCTGGAGTTTAAGTAAGAGGTAGTTGCGATTAACAGTATCAAAGGCTTTTCTTAGGTCAATGAAGAGTCCAATCGGAAACTCATTTTTGTCAAGGGCTGAGTAGATAACGTCAAGGAGACTAATGATTGCATCGTTGGTGCTCTTTTGGGACCGGAAGCCAAACTGGCAGGGGCTGAGTATGTCGAATTTTACGAGGTAGGAATAGAGCTGTTTGTAAATAATTTTTTCAAATATTTTTGATAGAATGGGTAGATTTGATATTGGTCTATAATTGTTTATGTCCGCCGGATTGCCTCCTTTATGGACTGGCGTTACTCTTGCTTTTTTGAGGATATCAGGGAAGGTGTGACACTCTATAGATTTGTTGAACAGTAGTGCTATGGGTGGGGCAAGGGCAAGGGCAAACAGGGTGAGTCGAAGCACAGAGCCCTGTGGGACTCCACTGGTGACTTCAAGCCATTCTGAGGTCTCACCCCTCACTATAACTCTCTGCTTCCTATTGCTTAGGTACTCCCTTATCCACTGGAGCGCCCTACCAGTTACTCCTGCCTGTTTCTCCAGCTTATGCATCAACCTTTTATGGGGTACTGTGTCAAAGACTTTCCGACAGTCCAAAAAAATGCAGTCCGCCCATCCTTCTCTTTCTTGCTTAATCTTTGTCACCTGATCATAGAATTCTATCAAGCCTGTAAGGCAAGATTTACCCTCCCTGAACCCATGTTGATGGGTTGCCACGAAGTCTCTTCTCTCCAGATGTGTTACTAGGTTTTTTCTCACAATCTTCTCCATCACCTTGCATGGTATACAAGTTAAGGACACTGGCCTGTAGTTCAGTGCCTCTTGTCTGTCACCCTTTTTAAATATTGGTACTACATTAGCAGTCTTCCATACTTCTGGTAGGTCTCCCGTTTCCAGTGACCTACTATACGCTATGGAGAGTGGCAAGCAAAGTGCTCCTGCACACTCTTTCAATACCCATGGTGAGATTCCATTCGGCCCAACAGCTTTTCTCACATCCAGCTCCAATAGGTGCTTCTTGACCTCATTTCTTGTAATTTCGAACCTTTCCAAGGTCACCTGGTTTGCTGCCACCTCTCCTAGCGCCGTGACTTCTCCCTGTTCTATTGTAAAGACCTCCTGGAACCTTTTGTTGAGTTCTTCACACACCTCTTTGTCATTCTCTGTGTACCTGTCCTCGCCCACCCTAAGTTTCATCACCTGTTCATTCACTGTTGTCTTCCTCCTGATGTGACTGTGTAGTAGCTTTGGTTCGGTCTTGGCTTTATTAGCTATATAATTTTCATACCTTTTCTCAGCTGCTCTTCTCACACTAACATACTCGTTCCTGGTTCTCTGGTATCTCTCTCTACTTTCTGGTGTTCTGTTATTACGGAAGTTCCTCCATGCCCTTTGTGTGTGTGTGTGTGTTTGTGTGTGTGTGTGTGTGTGTGTGTGTGTGTGTGTGTGTGTGTGTGTGTGTGTGTGTGTGTGTGTGTGTGTGTGTGTGTGTGTGTGTGTGTGTGTGTGTGTGTGTGTGTGTGTTTGTGTGTGTGTGTGTGTTCGATCCCTTGTAACGATTCGTGTGTGAACCTTAGACAAACTAGTAAATATTTAAGTTCGTATTTTTCTCAACATTGTGTGAATAGAATGGGGCCAAACAATCTAATGCATTGTATTTATATGCCAGTTTATATAATCATTATATTAATTGGAGAGAGCCAATACATATTTTAAGTGCAGGAATTTTGTTGAACGAAATTTGATCAAGTCGGCCCAATTAACTAATGTCCCAATATTTTTAATGTTAGCACTGACATGTACAAACTAGACCCATATTTATATATTGTAGTTACAAATTGTAACGACCTACTTAGTGTGGAAGGCAGGCTCGTGATTCGTCGATCTTCACCTGACCACAGTAAAGCGAGGCGATGACATAGGGTGGGGGTCTGTCATATATAATTTCTCTCAAACCGCTTTACTCTTAGAATGTCAGCCCCACTCCCGTCTGGAGTTTTATACCGGAAGAGACGGAAGGCCTTCTTCAGTGATGTGAATTAGCGATCAGAACACTATCCAGATAGAAAGCTTTCTTCCATCGGCACTGCGACCCGATGAAGGGGAAGTCAGCTGAACGACTTGGGCTTTGTCTTCGCTCCTGGTGCTAGCCAAACAGCACCATGTTCCACTGCATCAAGGTTCAGTTCCGAGGAACCTACACCAAGGCCGAGTTCTGGCCCTCTTGACGGCGAACTCTGATGTTGCTCACGTCGACGTCATCATGAAAAAAAGGAAAACATCGTTTTTCTTGTGTTCAACCAGGAAAATGATTGAACGGTTTCAACCGTTTCCGTTGGTTGAAACTCGACGGAACCAACCCACATTGGTGGGGGTGGGGTGCTTGATCTCACGTTTGTCTCCACCAGTATTTATGAGTTGACATTGGCCAGTTGACCATGTCCTGACTAGCGACTCCGTTGCTACAAAAACAGTTATTAATTCAGATTCAGATTCAGATGTTTATTCAGGTAAGGTATATACATACAAGTGATGTTACATTAATGGATTGATATATAGATAGAGCTAGTACATACAAATATTGCATTACCTCCCAGACCTCCAGTTCCCGAGCCCGGATGGGACTTTATCAAAGCAAATTGGACGGTTTCAGGAAGCTCTCGAAACTTGGCACCAAAACTACACTCCTCCTGACAACACCGAAGAAATGGAAAAAGATTTAGTAAATGCAAGACAGAGCAGCAAATCACGCCATCCACAAGAGGAAAACAATTACCCAACAACATAAGGACCACTGGTATTACTGTTATAGGATCAAAGATCTACATAACAGACTAAATTGTGCACGAAAGAGTTTCAGAAGAGATAGAACCGAAGTTAATCTTGGACTTGTTAGAGCTGTCCGAAATCAAGTGCACGAAGAAACAGCCAAAATCAAAGAAAATGGCTCGAGTGGTGTGCCAAACTAAATCAGCATACATCCTTGGGCGACATTTGGAGACAGATCAACATTGCCAAAGGCAAATCGCCTCCTGCTCTGCCACATGTTCATCCAGAGCAAGAACCAGAAAGGTTAGCAAATCTATTTGCTTCAAGAGCTAGTTCTACTAAACTTCCTCAAGCAACTCTGACTCACCAACAAAGACAAAGAAGCAAGATTGGAAAAAATAGATGATGCTTTAGCCTTACCTGACGAACTAGACCAACCATTCAATCTGAAAGAACTCAGGAGAGCTACAAAAAAAAATAAAAACACAGATCCAGGTGAGAACAAAATCACAACATGCTGGCCAAGCTAGGAGAAAAGGGTGAAGAAGCCTTCTTGAATCTCACCAACGAAGTATGGGTGACATGAGCTCGACCACTCTTGGAACAGTGCAATTATAGTTCCCATTCCAAAACCTAAAGACCTTGGAAATCCAAGACCCATCTCATTAACAAGCTGTCTGGCCAAAACCGCAGAAAGAAGGCTCTTAATCGAATTGAATGGAAAGCCAATCCACTACAACAAAATATGTTTGCTTACAGAAAAGGTGTTGGAACCACAGAAATCCTTACCTCCTTCCTGGATCAAATCAATGACAAACCTGGAATCCTTATATTTCTAAACCTAGAAAAAGCCTTCAAGTTAGCCAAGGCTCCAGCTACACTGTGCTGCCTTGTGGAAAAGGAAATTAAAGGACACGCTCTTGCCTTTGCCAAAGAAAGCCTGCTTAACCGAGAAGCTAAAGACAAATCCCCCCCCCCAAAAAAAAAAATCGACCTCAAAGAGGCTGGAAAATTGAACTCCGCAGGGAGGAATACTCTCTTGTATGTATGTACCTTACCTAAATAAACATTTGATTTGATTTGATTTGAAGAGCTTTCCTCTTCAACTGTCTCGTGGAACAATTCATAAAGCTCAAGTTACCAAAAGCCAAACTTCTTAACTATGCAGACGACTTTGTGTTCATCATCAATGGCAAAGGCGCCAGGAACCCTGCACAAAAATGCCTAGATAATATCAGCAGGGAAGCGGAACGCATAGCTTTGTAAATAAAGAGCAATAAAACCAAAACAATGGCCGTTAAAATGAGAACAAGACATCAGAATCACAATACAAGTTCATGAAATTGAGTGGGTTACCTCTTTTCAATACCTAGGAGTCATAATAGACAGGCAGTTGAAATTCACCCAAGAAATTGAATATATTCGGCAACTTTGTAAAACCAGAAACTCAGCTTTGCGCTCCCTGACACGTCTTAGAGATGGTGCATCTCTACCAGTGCTCAAAATGTACTACGTTCAAGCAGTTATTTACGATGATATTTATTATTTATTAGAACAGTTATTGCTGCTGCTGCTCTTACATCCCTCAATGATAATCAATAGGAGGAACTGGAAGTGTCTCAAAATGATGCTCACAGAACATTGCTGGGAGCACCTATACGGACGCGTCGAGAGACTAAGAATGAAAATCAACTTACCAGCATTAGAAAGCAGGATCAAAGGATAGCCACCAGAAGAGCAAAACTTGTTAAAACCACTGCCTGACTGTCAATCAAAGATAGCATACACAGATCGCTTCAGATAAACCTTCAATATAGAACAAGTGCATGGATAGATAATCTGGTCAAGATTCTAGAGAAAGTGAACTTGAAATGAACCTTTAAGAACATAGATAGATAGATAGATAGACCATATAAATACTTTCGGCAGCCTTCACCATGGGAAGAATCGAATCTGAAGAAAATCATTGAAGGATTACCGTTAAAAAGTTAGCATGTGACTTGCAGAGGCTCAAAGCAGTCATAGAACAACAAATGGAAACAATCTCAAGACCTACAACGACTCATCTTCACAGATGGATCAGTTGATCAAGAAAAAGGTTCTGCAGGGGCAGCAGTTTACACTAACAACCATGAAGCTTACTGGATAATTAATAGTGGGTGCTCAACATTTGCAAACAGAATTATATGCCCTGAAGGAGGCCATATACTATACAATTGAGAATAATTTACATGATATCATCATTCATACCGACTAAATCTTCGCTACAGGCATTGTTATTCAGTCAGCACAGAGATCACAGAGACTCCTCACAGAAATCAAACATATAGGAAAAGAAGCCTATGCAGGTGATGAGTCACAATAACGTGGCTAAATTATGTTGACCAGACCACACACTAGAAGGTGAAGGGACGACGACGTTTCGGTCCGTCCTGGCCCATTCTCACAATCGACTTGAAAATGACCCAGGACGGACCGAAACGTCGTTGTCCCTTCACCTTCTAGGTTGTGGTCTAGTCAACAAAGAAGCCTATAATGTAGGGTTGTCAATCACCCTAAATTGGGTAGCAAGTCACATTGGCATAGATGGTAATGAAAATGCAGCCTCACTAGCAAAAACTGCCACTGCTCTACCTATTGTGCAGGCTCAAATACCTCCAAGTTTTTTCTCAGATTAAGGAGCAAATCAAGAAGAAAACGTTGCCAACTATCAAAAGTCACCACAGAGCCAAAGTAGCAGAAAGAAGATCCACTGCAATATGATACAAACAAGCCACTGGGTACTACTCTTTCAAGCCTGACTAAAAGATATCCAGAGACATTGCAGTGGCCATACACAGTCTCAGACTTTGTTACAAGTGCTGCTGGAAGGTAATAAACGCAATAGTTAAAGTGTGTCATATCTGTGGAACAGAAGCAGAGATGCCACGATTGCACTACTTACTGGAAAGTAAAGCTACTGAAGCACTGTGCATGAAACCCAACATTAATCCAACGACAGCAACTGAATTAGATGCATATTCCACAGCGACTACAATGATTAGAAAAGCCGTTGAAGAATGAGACTCACTAGTGAACATTCTGCATCTACTTCCACAGTAGTGTAAAAGGAGACACATGGGGAATAAAAATTTTCAGAAACGGTTGGGCACTTCCATGCCGACTTGGGTCCCGGGGGCGGATTCAACCAACAACTGATTTTAAGCGGTTAGGTTAGGGCACGGTCGGCGCGCACCTGGCTTGCTGGCGGGGTGGGGTGGTGGTTCGTTCCCCCCAGGGGTCCCCAGGGCCCACCACCCAGGGTGTACCTGAGCAACTCGTGCCCTATCCTAACCTGTTTTTTCTCGATACGTCGCGTGCTTTTAAGATGAGTCTAAGGCATCAAGAAGGGGGTCCCTACTTATGAAAGGTACAGAGGATGAATATTCAATAGATTCAAACCAAAAAATACACTGGTGAAAGCTAGGCATATAAACGTTTTTGGAGTATTTAATAGCATGAGCAAAATTCACGATTTGGCCTGGGGTGTAACCAGAGTACTACGGTATCAATTTGGGGGTCCCTACTTATGAATGGATCAGAGGGTGAATGTTCAATAGATTAAAATCAAAAAACACAGTTGAAAGCGAATATAGAAGTTTTTGGAGTACTTTAATGATGCTATGACTGAATAGTATAGGGAGCCCTTGGCACAGCTCCATTTTCTGTAATGGTCAGAGGTGAGCGGAGAGAACGGGGCGCGATTTTTTGACTAATCAGGAGCCGAGTAGAAAAATTCTCTTTCCGTCCCGGGTCATGGGCCAATCAGGTGAAATTTTCTTTATTTGTCGTGGGGGTGTCACGTGACATGACGTCGGCAATCGGGACCCCCTACCTATGATTACCCCAGTGGGGTCAAGCATACAAGGGGGGTCAAGATTCCTTAAAAAGACCAAGTTGGATATTTAGGTGTAGTAAGCCTTATCTTGAATTTGCATGATACTGTGGGGTACATTGACATGAAGGGCGAATCATAGAACAGGATCTGCATGTGAGATAAGTCATATGGTTTTAAATGAAGCGTAGGTTCGTAGATGGTTTTAAAGATAGCTTTAAATTAAGAGTTCTGTGTGCTTGATGGTGGGTAAATGTTCAGTCAATAATTTTCGTGTTTTTAATCTGAATGAGGGGTTCTAGTTTGCGTTCTAGTCGTAAGATGAGTTCCTTAGTATATTTGCTATGGAAAATGAGCTTTCAGTACTCTATATAATTTGAAATGAGGTCAAGAAAGACATGTTTATGTGCGAGAAGAGTCAGGTTGGAAACTGTTTATTCCAGTCATCCCCCCTCGGCTTTGCTCCGTTTTCTGTAGCCAAAGTAAAGATTCCATTTTCTGTGAAATTCAGTTAAGTACTGGTGATTAAGGCATGCTTGCATTTGTATGGTTCTAACCTGTTTATAGATTTTATAGATAAATTTGTCAGGCCTCAAATTAGATTTTAATATGAAAAATAGCTTCAAATGTATGTCTATCTTTTGTAATAAACGTTACAAACTTTAACATTATCTGTGATATTTAATAGAATACAAAAAGAATGCTAAATAGTGGGGACTCACCATATTGTGTTGGGTTTGACGCCCCACAGTATATTTTTAACACTTGCAACTATGAAGGAAAGTAGTTTAAGTGTTTCAAATAATTTAATATAAACTAGGAATCTGTTCGTATCCTTTAATAAATAAATATTTTTTAACACCTTAATAGCTCACAGCTATTGTGGTGGGGGGCTCCAATAACTCATGTAACGCGACTACTGTTGCTATGCAATACTTTTTGGTATCATGTGTAAAAATTTAAAAGTCGAATCCATCAGTTGCCTTTTTTGTCAGTGGTGGTATATCAAGCGCAAAGGTTTTCAGAAAATGTTAGACCTCCACCTTTTGAAAAGTGTGAAGATAAATTCATGCAAGTAAGAAGGGCCAGCAAGAGTTAGTAAGCAGGGGCATGAGTTAGTAACAAGGGATAGCATGAGTTAGTAAGCCCGGCTAGCATGAGTTAGTAAGCCGGGCTAGCATGAGTTAGTAAGCCGGGCTAGCATGAGTTAGTAAGCCGGGCTAGCATGAGTTAGTAAGCTGGGCTAGCATGAGTTAGTAAGCCGGGCTAGCATGAGTTAGTAAGCCGTGCTAGCATGAGTTAGTAAGCCGGGCTAGCATGAGTTAGTAAGCCGGGCTAGCATGAGTTAGTAAGCCGGGCTAGCATTAGTAAGCAGGGCTGGCATGAGTTAGTAAGCAAGGTTGGCATGAGTTCGTAAGCAGGGCTGGCATGAGTTAGTAAGCAGGGCTGGCATGAGTTAGTAAGCAGGGCTAGCATGAGGGCTGGCATGAGTTAGTAAGAAGGGCTAGCATGAGTTAGTAAGCCGGGCTAGCATGAGTTAGTAAGCAGGGCTAGCATGAGTTAGTAAGCAGGGCTGGCATGAGTTAGTAAGCAGGGCTGGCATGAGTTAGTAAGCAGGGCTAGCATGAGTTAGTAAGCAGGGCTGGCATGAGTTAGTAAGCAGGGCTGGCATGAGTTAGTAAGCAAGGTTGGCATGAGTTAGTAAGTAGGGCTGGCATGAGTTAGTAAGCAGGGCTGGCATGAGTTAGTAAGCAGGGTTGGCATGAGTTAGTAAGCAGGGCTGGCATGAGTTAGTAAGCAGGGCTAGCATGAGGGCTGGCATGAGTTAGTAAGAAGGGCTAGCATGAGTTAGTAAGCCGGGCTAGCATGAGTTAGTAAGCAGGGCTAGCATGAGTTAGTAAGCAGGGCTGGCATGAGTTAGTAAGCAAGGTTGGCATGAGTTAGTAAGCAGGGCTGGCATGAGTTAGTAAGCAGGGCTAGCATGAGTTAGTAAGCAGGGCTAGCATGAGTTAGTAAGCAGGGCTGGCATGAGTTAGTAAGCAGGGCTGGCATGAGTTAGTAAGCAGGGCTAGCATGAGTTAGTAAGCAGGGCTGGCATGAGTTAGTAAGAAGGGCTAGCATGAGTTAGTAAGCAGGGCTAGCATGAGGGCTGGCATGAGTTAGTAAGATGGGCTAGCATGAGTTAGTAAGCCGGGCTAGCATGAGGGCTGGCATGAGTTAGTAAGCAGGGCTAGCATGAGTTAGTAAGCAGGGCTAGCATGAGTTAGTAAGCAGGGCTAGCATGAGTTAGTAAGCAGGGCTAGCATGAGGGCTGACATGAGTTAGTAAGAAGGGCTAGCATGAGTTAGTAAGCCAGGCTAGCATGAGTTAGTAAGCCAGGCTAGCATGAGTTAGTAAGCAGGGCTTACTAACTTTCGCCATCTGTATTTATTTAAAATATTACGTCAGATAGAAATTGTTTCTCATTGGTATTATATTTACTTTATAAATTTCCTCTATAAAAATGAAATGCCATTGCACATTATGATCGTTTTATATTGAGTATTGCATAAATACTTATGAGATTTCATAAAAAAAATATTTTAATGAGCCAGGTTTGGAAGGCTTTGTTTTTAAATTATTTACTTTTTTTTTTAATAATAATAAAATTATTAACATTGACAAAAAATCTACTCTTAAGACTTGGGCTATAAAGTTGTTGAGATTTTCAATACTTAAGAGTACCAATCTTTAAAGTTTTCTTTTTCCATCACAAAGAAAATCTTTCTTTCTCCCACATGTTTCATCATTTGCACTGGATGCAGAGCTACCTTCGTGCAAGTCCTGGCTCAGTTCCCCAACGTCCAAACTATTGGATATTGCAAATTTCACTAAATGATGCGGTATCTTAGTTGCCCCCCCCCCTCTAATTATAGAGATTTTAATCTCTAAACATTTGAGTGCCAAGAACGGTATTAAATTATGGATATTAAAGAATTAAAGTAGGAATATATTTTCACATTAGCTTAATATAACACAAATTTATCCCAATTGGAGTGGGGGGGGGTGTTATAGGCTAGGTTAAGGAAAATTTTATTATTTAACGATAGAGATATGGCGAATCTTATCATGTTTCCTAAGAACATGTGTACAAATGGAGTTCAAATGGACATGCTAGCATACCATTATAAGCAACTCAAGCGAGCTTCCGGTCCCTCACCGGAATTCTATAACTGGGCCGAGAATCAGTGGTTCAAAAAGTTGTGCCAAGTCCTCAAGTCTCAAAATACTATCATCTTGAGTCTTCTTAATGAGAATCTAGCAAACCGCGCTAATCTCCAACAACAATAGCAAGAAATAACCCTCCTCCGCGATGATATTAGAAACTGCAAGGCAAGCCAAGACCAACTACAGCATGATTTGATTGATCTCCGTGAGGAAAACAACCTTCTGAAAACTGATGAAGCCATAAAAAAACAGGAGGAAGCTCTCAGCAAAATGACTGCATGTATCAGTACATTTTCAGCCCAACGTTCTGTCTCTCAGGATGAACAAGACCAGCAAAAGCTGCTAGACTCTGCTATAGTGTCGTCCCAAGATATACCTGTGGAACATGAAGGTGAAAATTGTGTCGAAATAGCTCAGGATTTCTTGAAAAACAAATTGCAGCTCATTCTAAACAAATCTGACGTTATTGCTGCCTACAGAGTAGGCAAAAAGAATCCATCAGGTCAAAACCAACGGAAAATTCGCCTGAAGCTGTCTTCCCAGTTCACGAAATCCAATCTAGTCCGGACAGCTGCAACCCAACGGAAGGGATTATACATCAACGAGTGCTTGACTAGGAACAGACAGCAACTCCTCTACCGCCTGCGTCAAATCCGTCAAAAAAACCCAGATGAGATTCATCAGTGCTTCGTTAGAGATGGACTGATAAAGGTGAGAAAAACCGCAGAGGGCAAAATGTTCACAATTACTAAAGAAGAGAACCTCAACACTTTCCTCTCCCAATGTGGTCTGTCTCAGCTCGTTATCACTCCCAGTGAATTAACTTAATTAACCCCCTGTCAACTAGTGGGGCTAGGTTTCCTAAGTCTCATTGTTTCATTTTCTGACTTAAATTTTAACTTACTCTTAACTAGTCATTTACTGAAGTTATTAAATTGAGTGCATTAATAGTTCTTCAGGTCTTATTAATTATACAGTCGTAACTGAACTATTTATAGTTAATAATCATTAGCTTAAATTTGCCTATGCTTATTATTCAACTTTTCTTTGATTTCATTTATTACCTAGGTTGCCTAGCCTCGCCATGCTCCCTTACTCCATTGTACCCCTGGCTTTGCCTGCATCTCAAATTGCAAATTGTTACTTACAGTGTACCTGAGAGTACTTGTAAGCAATCTACCTCATTTTTCATTTTTGCTCAATTTGTTTTTGTATTGCTTAGTCTTGTTTATATTTTTGTTTTGTATTTCTATATCTTGTGTTTTGTATAGTCCATGTTTATATGTTTTTTCTTTAATCTCATTTATTACCTAGGGCTATTTATAAACCTAGGGCTATTTATTACCCTGTTAATTAACCATTACTAAGCTAATTATCTTCAAGATCATTTTTTTATGATTATTATTTTTCTTATTATTTTTTATTTTACATTTATATTGTCAGTCTCTACTGATTTTTTGTTTTTTATTTTATGTAACTTCTGTGTCCTCCCTGGCTATCTATTGGATCTTTATTTTACTTCTAAATTGTTACTATTTTATTGTATTTGCTTTTATTCTTGTGTTTTTGCTTTATCGTGTATCTTGTATCGTGATCCCTCTGCATCTCTATGCACACTGATATTGATCCTGATCAAAATCTTCTGTCTCATATCTATACCAACCAGCACATTGATCATCATTATTGCAAGTATTTCACAGCACACCAGGCTAAAAACAAACTCCAAAATAGCACCTATCTATCAGTTTATAACCAAAATGTTAGATCACTTGGTAAACATTTTGACGATTTAAATGCACTACTCACAGCACTAGGTACTAACCTATCGTTCATTATTTTAACAGAAACTTGGCTAAATAAAGACTATACCCAACTCTACAACTTAGCTGGTTATAAAGCCATTCATAACTGTAGGCCTAATAAAAAAGGTGGTGGCACAGCTATATATTACCGAGATACATTTATCTGCAACAGTGTTATTAGTGACAGAGATGACTACTGTGAATATACTTTTGCTCAGTTTACAATTAAATCCCTTAAATCCTCTTTGACTATTGGAGCCATCTATAGATTTCCTAATACTAACATAGCTTCTTTCTCAGACAACCTAAGGAATCTTATTATAAACAACAATCTCAACAAAAACCACATCATTCTGGGAGGAGACTTTAATATTGACCTGGGTCAACAAAATTGCTCTCAAGATGACTATTTCCTTAACAGCATGAACTCCTGTATGAAAATTCCCACTATCACCAAACCTACCCG
Source organism: Procambarus clarkii (assembly GCF_040958095.1). Taxonomy (NCBI): domain Eukaryota; kingdom Metazoa; phylum Arthropoda; class Malacostraca; order Decapoda; family Cambaridae; genus Procambarus; species Procambarus clarkii. The sequence goes on along the minus strand of NC_091161.1, from coordinate 23,767,133 downwards.
AGTCACTCAAACATCAGCCACTACCTTGGACCACATATGGACAAACATAACAGCTCCCCTTGTATCTGGTATAATCTACGACAGAACAACTGACCACTATCCTACCTTTCTCATAGCGAACATGGACATAACACCACCAAAAAGCAAGAAACTTTCATTTAGGCTACACAGTGAATCAGCTTTAGACAATCTTACAGAGGCACTTCACAATATTAACTGGGATTCTGAATTCAATAATACCCATGATATAAATTCATTAGCTAACCTCTTCCTCTCCAAAACTCTAAGCCTCTACAACCTTCATTGTCCCCTTCTTACAAAGCAAGTAACTGACAAAAGATTAAACAATCCATGGCTCACAAGTGGCATTCTCAACTCAATCAACAAGAAACATGAATATGAAAAGAAAGTTAGGATTGGCCTAGTTTCAAAGGAAGTAGCTAAAAGGTACTCATTAATGCTTACCAGTATCATAAGAAAGGCAAAACTTGCATATTATGTGAATAGATTCAATGAAGCAAAAGGCAACATGAAAAACACTTGGAAAACTATCTCTAGTATCCTACGAACTAAACAACACTCACATAACCAAATAAAACTCTACAAGAATGGGGATATACCGTCAACTGATTTAGAAATGGCAAATGAATTTAATAGTTTCTTTTCATCGGTTGGTGCTAATCTTGCCAGTAAAATCCCACAGACTCAGACACATATTAACACATATCTCTCAGGCAGCTATCCAAACTCTCTTCTCCTTTCACCAATCAGCCCGGCAGATGTTGTGTCCATCATACACTCTCTAAAAACCAAGGCAGGGAACACCAGTGAAATTCCGTCCATTGTGTACAAGAGAGCCTCCCATGCCCTTGCCTCACCCATAGCACTACTGTTCAACAAATCTATAGAGTGTCACACCTTCCCTGATATCCTCAAAAAAGCAAGAGTAACGCCAGTCCATAAAGGAGGCAATCCGGCGGACATAAACAATTATAGACCAATATCAAATCTACCCATTCTATCAAAAATATTTGAAAAAAAATATTTACAAACAGCTCTATTCCTACCTCGTAAAATTTGACATACTCAGCCCCTGCCAGTTTGGCTTCCGGTCCCAAAAGAGCACCAACGATGCAATCATTAGTCTCCTTGACGTTATCTACTCAGCCCTTGACAAAAATGAGTTTCCGATTGGACTCTTCATTGACCTAAGAAAAGCCTTTGATACTGTTAATCACAACTACCTCTTACTTAAACTCCAGCATTATGGAATCCGAGGCCTTGCCCTTGACTACATCCGATCCTATCTTAGTGACAGACACCAATATGTAACCATCAATGATACAACTCCTTCCACTCTACCAATTACCGTTGGAGTGCCACAGGGCAGCATCTTAGGACCTCTTCTATTTCTTATATATATAAACGATCTGCCTAATGTCTCTAATATTCTCAAACCTATACTGTTTGCTGACGATACTACTCTTATCTATTCAAACCTCAACCCACATACACTAAATAATGTTGTGAATAATGAATTAAAAAAAGTCCACTTTTTTTAATTCAGTCCGATGTCAACTAACAAACTAACATTAAACATCGAAAAGACTTACTACATCTTATTTGGAAGCAAATCATCAAATGCAATTCAGCTACAGATAGACAACATTAACATCAGTAATAAAAATGATGGCAAGTTTCTTGGCCTATTCCTAGACAAGAGACTCAACTTCAGCACCCACATTCAACACATAACTAAGAAAGTCTCTAAGACAGTTGGTATACTCTCCAAAATCAGATATTATGTTCCTAACTCTGCTCTCCTCTCACTATATTATGCACTAATCTACCCCTATCTTAATTATGGTATCTGTGCATGGGGGTCTACCACTGCAAACCACCTTAAGCCCATCATCACACAGCAAAAATCTGCAATCAGAATAATAACTAACTCTGCTTTCAGACAACACTCAGCTCCCTTGTTTAAATCCCTAAACTTGCTAAATATTAACTCCCTCCACACATTCTCTTGTGTCAACTACATTTACAAAACCCTGTTCTTAAATGCAAACCATGCTTTGAAACTCTCACTGGACAGATGTAATAGGACCCATTATCACCACACCAGAAATAAATATCTCTTTGATATCCCCAGGGTCAAACTTAATCTGTGTAAACACTCTATGCAAATTAAGGGACCTAGTCTATGGAACTCACTCCCTAGTGAATTGAAAAACTGTAAAACTTTTGCCTTATTTAAAAGCAAAACCAAAAAGTACCTAACTTCATCTTCTTAGTTTCCTACACTGAGCTTTAAATTTGCTCTGTACCTAGTGTTACCCAATCTCCTAATTTTTATGTAATATCAAACAACCTTATCATTGTGTTCATTGCTGTCTTCTTTTATGTGCTAGCCATATGCTGTATTGTGACTACCAATTTTTGTCAACTACCAATAAAGCTGTCATTGCAACCAATCTTACATTGTTTCTGCTGTATTGTGCCTACCAATTTTTTTGTCAACTACCATTCAAGCTGTCATTGCAATCAATCTTAGCTACCTATGTGCTTTAATATACTGTACCTACAATTTTCTCTCATCTTTTTTTCATTTCATGTAATCTGTTATCATTTTTTTGTCTATAATTTTTGAAAGTATTTACCTCCTTAAAATTTTCTTAGATTAAGGACCTGCTCGAAACGCTGCGCGTGCTAGTGGCTTTACAAGACTGTAATTACCATATTTGTATCCTCACATTCCTTATGTACATTCTTGTATATGCATAAATAAATAAATAAATAAATTACCTAGGTTGCCTAGCCTAGCCATACTCTCTTACTCCATTGTACCCCTGTAAGCCCTTTTTGTGTTTGTTTTGTACAGTATTGTGTACATTTTTTCTCTATTTTATAGCTTATTTCTACCTTGTAATTTGCCTTTCTTTCCTTGTTTTTCCTGCAATCAGCTTTTTTATGCAGACAAGTATAGACCCAGAACTTAACCTCTTATCCACTATCTATTTATTTATTTATGCATATACAAGAATGTACATAAGGAATGTGAGGATACAAATATGGTAATTGCAGTCTTGTAAAGCCACTAGCACGCGCAGCGTTTCGGGCAGGTCCTTAATCTAAGAAAATTTTAAGGAGGTAAATACTTGCAAAATTATAGACAAAAAATGATAACAGATTACATGAAAAGAAAAAAAAGATGAGAGAAAATTGTAGGTACAGTATATTAAAGCACATAGGTAGCTAAGATTGATTGCAATGACAGCTTGAATGGTAGTTGACAAAAAAATTGGTAGGCATAATACAGCAGAAACAATATAAGATTGGTTGCAATGACAGCTTGAATGGTAGTTGACAAAAATTGGTAGTCACAATACAGCATATGGCTAGCACATAAAAGAAGACAGCAATGAACACAATGATAAGGTTGTTTGAAATTACATAAAAATTAGGAGATTGGGTAACACTAGGTACAGAGCAAATTTAAAGCTCAGTGTAGGAAACTAAGAAGATGAAGTTAGGTACTTTTTGGTTTTGCTTTTAAATAAGGCAAAAGTTTTACAGTTTTTCAATTCACTAGGGAGTGAGTTCCATAAATTAGGTCCCTTAATTTGCATAGAGTGTTTACACAGATTAAGTTTGACCCTGGGGATATCAAAGAGATATTTATTTCTGGTGTGGTGATAATGGGTCCTATTACATCTGTCCAGGGAGAGTTTCAGAGCATGGTTTGCATTTAAGAACAGGGTTTTGTAAATGTAGTTGACACAAGAGAATGTGTGGAGGGAGTTAATATTTAGCAAGTTTAGGGATTTAAACTAGGGAGCTGAGTGTTGTCTGAAAGCAGAGTTAGTTATTATTCTGATAGCAGATTTTTGCTGTGTGATGATGGGCTTAAGGTGGTTTGCAGTGGTAGACCCCCATGCACAGATACCATAATTAAGATAGGGGTAAATTAGTGCATAATATAGTGAGAGGAGAGCAGAGTTAGGAACATAATATCTGATTTTGGAGAGTATACCAACTGTCTTAGAGACTTTCTTAGTTATGTGTTGAATGTGGGTGCTGAAGTTGAGTCTCTTGTCTAGGAATAGGCCAAGAAACTTGCCATCATCTTTATTACTGATGTTAATGTTGTCTATCTGTAGCTGAATTGCATTTGATGATTTGCTTCCAAATAAGATGTAGTAAGTCTTTTTGATGTTTAATGTTAGTTTGTTCGTTGACATCCATAAGTGGACTTTTTTTAATTCATTATTCACAACATTATTTAGTGTATGTGGGTTGAGGTTTGAATAGATAAGAGTAGTATCGTCAGCAAACAGTATAGGTTTGAGAATATTAGAGACATTAGGCAGATCGTTTATATATATAAGAAATAGAAGAGGTCCTAAGATGCTGCCCTGTGGCACTCCAACGGTAATTGGTAGAGTGGACGAAGTTGTATCATTGATGGTTACATATTGGTGTCTGTCACTAAGATAGGATCGGATGTAGTCAAGGGCAAGGCCTCGGATTCCATAATGCTGGAGTTTAAGTAAGAGGTAGTTGTGATTAACAGTATCAAAGGCTTTTCTTAGGTCAATGAAGAGTCCAATCGGAAACTCATTTTTGTCAAGGGCTGAGTAGATAACGTCAAGGAGACTAATGATTGCATCGTTGGTGCTCTTTTGGGACCGGAAGCCAAACTGGCAGGGGCTGAGTATGTCGAATTTTACGAGGTAGGAATAGAGCTGTTTGTAAATAATTTTTTCAAATATTTTTGATAGAATGGGTAGATTTGATATTGGTCTATAATTGTTTATGTCCGCCGGATTGCCTCCTTTATGGACTGGCGTTACTCTTGCTTTTTTGAGGATATCAGGGAAGGTGTGACACTCTATAGATTTGTTGAACAGTAGTGCTATGGGTGGGGCAAGGGCATGGGAGGCTCTCTTGTACACAATGGACGGAATTTCACTGGTGTTCCCTGCCTTGGTTTTTAGAGAGTGTATGATGGACACAACATCTGCCGGGCTGATTGGTGAAAGGAGAAGAGAGTTTGGATAGCTGCCTGAGAGATATGTGTTAATATGTGTCTGAGTCTGTGGGATTTTACTGGCAAGATTAGCACCAACCGATGAAAAGAAACTATTAAATTCATTTGCCATTTCTAAATCAGTTGACGGTATATCCCCATCCTTGTAGAGTTTTATTTGGTTATGTGAGTGTTGCTTAGTTCCTAGGATACTAGAGATAGTTTTCCAAGTGTTTTTCATGTTGCCTTTTGCTTCATTGAATCTATTCACATAATATGCAAGTTTTGCCTTTCTTATGATACTGGTAAGCATTGATGAGTACCTTTTAGCTACTTCCTTTGAAACTAGGCCAATCCTAACTTTCTTCTCATATTCATGTTTCTTGTTGATTGAGTTGAGAATGCCACTTGTGAGCCATGGATTGTTTAATCTTTTGTCAGTTACTTGCTTTGTAAGAAGGGGACAATGAAGGTTGTAGAGGCTTAGAGTTTTGGAGAGGAAGAGGTTAGCTAATGAATTTATATCATGGGTATTATTGAATTCAGAATCCCAGTTAATATTGTGAAGTGCCTCTGTAAGATTGTCTAAAGCTGATTCACTGTGTAGCCTAAATGAAAGTTTCTTGCTTTTTGGTGGTGTTATGTCCATGTTCGCTATGAGAAAGGTAGGATAGTGGTCAGTTGTTCTGTCGTAGATTATACCAGATACAAGGGGAGCTGTTATGTTTGTCCATATGTGGTCCAAGGTAGTGGCTGATGTTTGAGTGACTCGGGTAGGTTTGGTGATAGTGGGGATTAGCATACAGGAGTTCATGCTGTTAAGGAAATAGTCAACTTGAGAGCAATTTTGTTGACCCAGGTCAATATTAAAGTCTCCTCCCAGAATGATGTGGTTTTTGTTGAGATTGTTGTTTATAATAAGGTTCCTTAGGTTGTCTGAGAAAGAAGCTATGTTAGTATTAGGAAATCTATAGATGGCTCCAATAGTCAAAGAGGATTTAAGGGATTTAATTGTAAACTGAGTAAAAGTATATTCACAGTAGTCATCTCTGTCACTAATAACACTGTTGATTGACAACAGTGTTATGACAATTATGACATCTATGACAATTATCACTTTAATGATCTAAATTGCAGATATTTTGCAGCACATGATGTAATCAATGTATTAACTCATAATCACAATATCTCTGTAATCAATTTGAACGTTAGATCCCTAGGTAAACACTTCGATGATGTTAATGCCTTGATTGAAGCTATTGACAACAAATTCTCTTTTATTATACTTACTGAAACATGGTTGAAAGAGGATACTACTCAGCTCTTTAACATGCCTAACTACTCAGCAATTCACAACTGTCGTCAACTTCAGAGAGGTGGTGGCACTGCTCTTTACTACCACCAAGAACTAACATGCTTAAAAGAAATTAGAACCAGAGACTGCTATGGGGAGTATATCTTCGCCAGCTTCAGAGTCAAGGGTGCCGAGTCTGTCCTGTCTGTGGGTGCAGTTTATAGAATTCCTAACACTGATGTGTCCGAATTCAACTCAAACCTTAGAAATCTAATACTTGATAACAGTCTGAACAAAAACCACCTAATTATCGCAGGGGACTTTAATATTGACCTCTGCGAGCCTGAACACCCTACTGCTGTTAGCTTCCTCAACTGTATGAATTCCTGCTTCCTCATACCCTTAATCACTAGACCTACTAGAATCACTGATAGCACTGCCACGACGCTAGATCACATCTGGACAAACATAACCTCTCCACTTACTTCAGGTATAATCACCGATAGCACTACAGACCATTACCCCACATTTCTCTTAACTAACATTAGCAAACCACCTCTTGAGTCAAGAGATACGTTTTAGACTACACAATGAAACTGCTATAGACAATTTTATAACTGCTGCTGATAATGTCAACTGGGAGTCCGAGTTAGGTAACATAGTGGACATCAACCTAGCAGTGCAACCTTTTCTTCAAAAAACTCTTAGCCTTTATAATACCCACTGTCCTATGCTTACAAAACAAGTCACAACCAAAAGGCTTAACAATCCCTGGCTTACAAAGGGAATACTTAAATCTATTAATAAAAAACATGACCTTGAGAAGAAGCATAGGTTAGGAATTGTCTCCAAAGAATTCTCAAAGAATTACTCATTATTGCTGTCTAAGATAATTAGACGAGCCAAAACTAAATACTACGAAGATAAATTTACCCAAATAAAGAGCAACATTAAACAAAATTGGAGAACAATTTCACAAATATTGGGATCAAAGAAGTCTTTAAATAACAAACCGACTCTCCTGTCTAAAAACGATGGTCAGCTTTCAGCCTCTGATTCTGCTATTGAGTTCAATAGGTTCTTCTCTTCCATTGGTTCATCCCTTGCAAATGATATTCCATCTTCCAGTACTGACATTAAGGACTATCTTACAGGTAACTATCCACAGTCTCTGTACCTAAAGCCTATTAATTCCACTGACGTCAATGAGATAATCCTTTCCCTTAAAACCAAGTCTGGTGCCCTTGAGGAGATACCAACTTTAATTTACAAAAAAGCCTCCAGATCTTTAGCCCCTGCTATTGCTTTGCTCTTCAACAAGTCACTTGAACTCCAAACCTTCCCAGATATTCTAAAAAAAGCGAGAGTAACGCCAGTCCACAAATGTGGTGATCTCACAGATGTTAACAACTACAGACCTATATCTATCCTGCAAAACTTGTCAAAATTTTTTGAAAAACTAATCTATAAGCAGCTTTACTCATATCTAGCCAAACTCAATATACTTAGCCCTTGCCAATATGGCTTCAGACCCAAAAAAAGCACTAACGATGCACTTATTAGTATGCTTAACTCGATTCATACAGCTCTTGATAAAAATGAGTTCCCTGTTGGGTTGTTTGTGGACCTGCGTAAAGCTTTTGATACTGTCAACCACCAAAACCTTCTTCTTAAATTACATCATTATGGAGTCAGAGGACACTCCCTACAATACCTCAAATCCTACCTTACTGACAGGCTCCAATATGTTTCTGTGAATAATACAATTTCTCCCACCCTACCCATCAACATTGGTGTTCCCCAGGGCAGCATACTTGGCCCTCTCCTCTTTCTCATCTACATTAATGACCTTCCAAATGCCTCCCAACACCTCAAACCAATTCTATTTGCTGACGACACAACCTTCATTTACTCCAGTCCTGATCCCCATGCTCTAAATGCCACAGTAAATACTGAGCTAAATAAAGTCCATCTGTGGCTAACTGCCAACAAACTCACCCTTAACATTGACAAAACTTTCTATATTCTGTTTGGCAATAAATCCTCTAATCAAATAAATCTCAAAATAAACAATACCCAAATTTGTAACAAATTAGATGGCAAATTCCTTGGCATTCTCATTGACCACAAGCTGAATTTCCAGGGACACATTCTAAACATATCAAAAAAAGTTTCAAAAACTGTGGTCATTCTTTCTAAGATCAGATATTATGTACCACACCCTGCCCTGGTGACTCTCTATTACTCCCTTATCTATCCATATCTCAACTATGGTATTTGTGCTTGGGGCTCTACTACCCAAAATCACTTACGTCCTCTAATTACTCAACACAAAGCTGCTATTAGGACAATATCCAATTCTGGCCCCAGACATCACTCGGTACCCCTACTCAAATCTCTGAATATGTTAGACATTAAGTCACTGCACATTCTCTCATGTGTATTATACATATATAAAACGCTAAACTATAATGCCAATCCTGATCTCAAAAGCTTCATAGAAGGTTGTAACAGAACCCATGAGCACCACACCAGAAATAAATACAGTTTTGATATTCCTAGAGTACGACTGAATCAAACTAGAAATGCTCTACAAATCAAGGGGCCCAGAATGTGGAATGACCTTCCCAACCATGTTAAAGACTGTACCTCTCTCAACCAGTTTAAGTTAAAAACGAAGCTATACCTAATAAATTCCCTGTAACCTACCTTACCCTTCTATTGTCAACCAATGTCTGTTTTTCTTTAAAGAGCGCTGTTTGTCGACATAATTGTATTTGTGCTGCTTTTTCATCTATGTTTTCATTTCTTGTTTTCATTCTACTCATTATGCTCAATTAGTATTAAGCTTGTCATTTAAGTTTATCATGCCCGAAACGCTTTGCGTAATAGTGGCTTTAGGCATTGTATGTACTAGCTCTACCTATAAGTCAACCAATCCTTGTAAAAATTTATTGTATGTATGTACCTTACCTAAATAAAATTGTATTGTATAAATCCATTTATATGAGGTTGGGTTGTGTTTGAACTGATGTAGAGAAAAATGGCCATTAAACCCATAGTTAATAGAGGTTAGATGGGATGGGTTGGCTGTGTCCCAAGAATAAGATACCATATATGGAATCAAGATCTTGGTATCAGAGGTATGGGCAAGGGCGGTTGGGTTGATGCAAAAACATCACTTTCGGCGACCAGATATTGAAGATGCGCATTAAATTTAATTGGGATAGGTGAAACTTGGTCAAATTGGGGCTTTGGTTGTGCTACGAAATGGTAAACTCGGGTAAATTTGGTGGGAATTGGATTAAATTAGAATAAATTGGATCAAATTAGGTGGAAATTGGATTAAATTGGGATAAATTTGGCCTTAGCTGTGTGTTAGGTTAGGTCTGGTTTCGTAGGATTGAAGATATATAAACACATCTGGATATTTGGAAATAGCTGGATGGACACTGTGCTATTACTATATAATGGTCTTGGGAATAGGGCGTGACATAGGACACCTGGATATTAGATATTGAAAAGGCACATTAAATTTATATGGGATAGGTGAAACTTGGTCAAATTAGGCGTTGGTTACGCTATGAAACGGACAAACTCTGGTAAATTTAGTGGAAATTGGATGAAATTAGGATAAAATGGGGCAAAAATAGGTGGAAATTGGATTAAACTGTCATAAATTAGGTGGAAATTCTCGTAAATTGGGATACATTTGGCTAAATTTGGCCTTGGCTGCATTAGGATAGGACTGGTTTCCTAGGAGTGATGATATATAAGCACATCTGGATATTTGGAAATAGCTGGAAGGACAATGCACTATTACTATGAAATAGTCTTGGGAATAGGGCGTGACATGGGGCAACTGGATATTGGATATTGAAAATGCACACTAAATTTGTATGGGATAGGTGAAACTTGGGTGAAATGGGCTTTGGCTGTGATATGATTTGACATATTTTTCTCTATATTTAATAGGGAATTGTCATTAATTGGGATGAAATTAGGTAGATGGCCACAGTACTAACACTATGAAATGGTCTTGGGAATGGGGAATATGTGGTGGCTGGATACTGGGCACTGGAAATGAACGTTATTATTAGACGAGATAGAGAAAACTCGGGTGAATTGGCCTTTGGCTTGAACAAATCAGGCCTATTCCTGGGGTGGGGTAGGGTATTCCTGGTTGCCGGACTGATCAACCAGGCTGTTGGACGCGGCTGCTCGCAGCCTGACGTATGAGTCACAGCCTGGTTGATCAGGTATCCTTTGAAGGTGCTTATCCAGTTCTCTCTTGAACACTGTGAGGGGATTGGCAGTTATGCTCCTTATGTGTAGCCCCTGTTAGTTACATTTAAATTCAGTTTTAGTTTTTTGTTTATAATTGGAGATAACTTTTTGGTGGACTTGTCTTTAAACTGGAGTAAATTTAAATAAATTTAGCTTGGGCTGTTTTTTTTAAGCTTTGGGAAATTGGGCTTTTGGTTGTGCCATACACAACAAAATTTAGGTAAAATTGGTAGAAATTGTCTTTAATTTGATGAAATTACCTGGAGAGGTGCAGCACTAACTCTTATGAAATGGTCTTGGGATGTTGTATAAAAGGGATCTCCCGCATGTAGCGGGGGAAAAGGGTTCGAGAGCCGCATAATTGGTTTGGAAACTGAACCCTACATATTGTTTAGCTATGCAAGTGACAATCTCTTGAAAGCTCGTTACGCGATTGTCACTGCTACATACATACACACACATATATGCACCCTAAGTGATTCAACAAGAGGCTTGCAACGGTCTCTATGCAAGGGACTTTTACATCTATGGCCAGTCCGCAGTTGCAGGTCTCACCCCACAACCGCCTAACCGGAGAGTCATATGTGCATCCTTCACCTACAGTAAGCAAATGTTTTGGTTACTTTGCTAAGATTCCTGGCAGCGCATCATTATGAATGAAGCACTTGGGTATTTCTTGGACTCCATTGATGGTGTTATCTCTGAATTCTGCGAATTTTCTTTTCATATTCCATTATATAATGACGCAAAGTATGCGAATAGTTAAACTTGCTCAATGAGTTTGTGTTAGCTTGCTAATGTAATTGTATGGGGTTTGCATAAGTTTGTTGAGAATATAATTGAATGCTAGTTCATTTATTATGAATCTCATACCCATCTTGTGGGGCGGGTAGTGGGAAGGGTTACCACGGCGGGTAATGGACTCTGGCAATGAGCCCAACAATTCATTTTGGCTCAAGCAAGAAAACAAACAAAAAATGGGTAAACGAAATTGCCAAAATTAATTTGTGCAAGTTTGCAAATGTGATAAGTTTTTTTTTTCCATAAGTTTGAGAATATATAATTGAATGTTAGTTTTAATTCATTTATTAATGCAGCCCCTACTACCATCTTGCGGGCAATAGCGTAAAGGGCTGCAGCGATGCATAACGGGCCTCAGAGTCTGAACCTACACAATTTATTTAGCTAAAGCAAGTTTTCGCAATCTTAATGAGCTAGTTTTGAAAAATCCATTGGTCATTGTCACACATCAACAATGGGGCACGAGAAAGACCGCAAGTGCAGTTTCTAAATGAAAACCAAGACTGGGATATGTGGAGAGCTAGTGTCATAATTTATGTTTTTCCTGCGCACCGCTGCCCATCCAGTGGGGGGGCCTAAGCTGAGCAGTAGTAACATCTAGAAGTCTGCTGCTTTTATTGGTTGATCCATAGATGTGTACTGGCTCCTCTTGCATCATCGCATTAGTAGCAGTTTCTAAATTAAACAACTAGCATATGTAAAGAGCTAGTCTAACAATTTATATGTTTTTTTTTTTTTAATCAGGCCCACTACCCCTCTATCCAGCGAACTGCGGCTGGATGGGTTACAATTGAGCCAAAAACAGTTGGTCAGGGCGAGATACGGCTTCATTTAGAGGCTGATCTAACAATTTATGTTTTTATTTTTATCAGGCCCACTGTCCTTCTATCCAGCAGACTGCGGCTGGATGAGTTACAATTGAGCCAAAAACAGTTGGTCAGGGCGAGATACGAAAAAACAGGGCAAAAACAGTTGGTCAGGGCATTTAGAGAAATTTACTATAGCCAAAAAGCTTGAACGTCGGGAACTGAACGCGAGCCTGCACGAGAGTCGTTCTTGGCACTCAAATGTTTAGAGATTAAAAGCTCTCTAATTAGAGGGGGGGCAACTAAGATACCGCATCATTTAGTGAAATTTGCAATATCCAATAGTTTGGACGTTGGGGAACTGAGCCAGGACTTGCACGAAGGTTGCTCAGCATCCAGTGCAAATGATGAAACATGTGGGAGAAAGAAAGATTTTCTTTGTGATGGAAAAAGAAAACTTTAATGATTGGTACTCTAAGTATTGAAAATCTCAACAACTTTATAGCACATAAAAGTCTTGAAAGACAATATTTTTCAAGAGCAAATCTTTGTCAATGTTAATAATTTTACTATTATTAAAAAAAAAGTGAAAAATAATCTTAAAAACAAAGCCTTCCAAACCTGGCTCATTAAAATATTTTTTTATGAAATCTCATAAGTATTTATGCAATATTCAATATAAAGCGATCATAATGCGCAATAGCATTTCATTTTTATAGAGGAAATTTATAAAGTAAATATAATACCAATGCGAAACAATTTCTATCTGACGTATTATTTTAAATACAGATGGCGAAAGTTAGTAAGCCCTGCTTACTAACTCATGCTAGCCCAGCTTACTAACTCATGCTAGCCCTTCTTACTTACTCATGCCAGCCCTCATGCTAGCCCTGCTTACTAACTCATGCTAGCCCTGCTTACTAACTCATGCTAGCCCGGCTTACTAACTCATGCTAGCCCGGCTTACTAACTCATGCTAGCCCGGCTTACTAACTCATGCTAGCCCGGCTTACTAACTCATGCTAGCCCGGCTTACTAACTCATGCTAGCCCGGCTTACTAACTCATGCTAGCCCTGCTTAATAACTCATGCTAGCCCTGCTTACTAATTCTTGCTAGCCCTGCTTACTAACTCATGCTAGCCCTGCTTAATAACTCATGCTAGCCCTGCTTACTAATTCTTGCTAGCCCTGCTTACTAACTCATGCCAGCCCTGCTTACTAACTCATGCCAGCCCTGCATACTAACTCATGCCAGCCCTGCTTACTAACTCATGCTAGCCCTGCTTACTAACTCATGCTAGCCCTGCTTACTAACTCATGCCAGCCCTGCTTACTAACTCATGCCAGCCCTGCTTACTAACTCATGCTAGCCCTGCTTACTAACTCATGCTAGCCCTGCTTACTAACTCATGCTAGCTGCCTTCTTACTAACTCTTGCTAGCCCTTCTTACTAGAATGAATTTATCTTCACACTTTTCAAAAGGTGGAGGTCTAACATTTTCTGAAAACCTTTGCGCTTGATATACCACCACTGACAAAAAAGGCAACTGATGGATTCGACTTTTAAATTTTTACACATGATATCAAAAAGTATTGCATAACAACAGTAGTCGCATTACATGAGTTATTGGGGCCCCCCACCATAATAGCTGTGAGCTATTAAGGTGTTAAAAAAAAAGCAATTTCATGCAGAATATGAACAGTTTCCTAGTTTATATTAAATTACTTAAAACACTAAATTATTTTCCTTTATAGTTACAAGTGTTAATAATATACAATGGGGGTGTCATACCCAACACAATATGGCTGAGGCCCCACTATTTAGCATTCTTTTTGTATTCTATTAAATATCACAGATAATGTTAATGTTTGTAACGTTTATTACAAAAGATAGACATACGTTTGATGCTATTTTTCATATTAAAATCTAATTTGAGGCTCGACAAATTTATCTATAAAATCTATAAACAGGTACAAATGCAAGCATGCCTTAATCACCAGTACTTAACTGAATTTCACAGAAAATGGAATCTTTACTTTGGGTACAGAAAACGGAGCAAAACCGAGGGGGGATGACTGGAATAAACAGTTTCAAACCAAACTCCTCTCGCACATAAACATGTCTTTCTTGACCTCATTTTATATTCTACCCATACTATAAAAAATATTTGAAAAAATTATCTACAAACAGCTCTACTCCTATCTCGTAAAATTCGACATTCTTAGCCCCTGTCAGTTTGGCTTCCGCTCTCAAAAGAGTACCAACGATGCAATTATTAGTCTCCTTGATATAATTTACTCAGCCCTTGACAAAAATGAGTTTCCAATTGGACTCTTCATTGACCTGAGAAAGGCCTTTGATACTGTTAATCACGATTACCTCTTATGTAAACTCCATCATTATGGAATCCGAGGCCATGCACTGGACTATATCCAATCCTATCTTAGTGATAGACACCAATGTGTAGCTATCAATAATATCTCTCCCATTCTACCAATAACCGTTGGAGTGCCACAGTGCAGCATCTTGGGACCTCTTCTATTTCTTATATACATTAATGATCTGCCTAATGTCTCTAACATTCTGAAACCTATTTTGTTTGCTGATGATACTACCCTCATCTACTCCAACCCCAACCCACATACACTAAATGATGATGTTAATAATGAACTAAAAAAAGTCCACTTATGGATGTCAACCAACAAACTAACACTTAACATAGAAAAGACCTACTACATCCTATTTGGAAGCAAATCTACAAATGCAATTCAGCTTCAGATTGACAATGTAAACATTATGCGAGTAATGTAAATACTAATATAATTATAAAAAGTAATTATATAATTATAATATAATTATAAATAATTATAATATACTAATATAATTATATAAGCATAAAAATATAATTATGCAATGTAAACATGTTCCGCGAGCGCTATGTCATGGGTTCGTATCCTGGCCAGGGAGGATTTAATGGGCGCAATTCCTTAACTGTAGCCTCTGTTTAACGCAACAGTAAAATGTGTACTTGGATGAAAAAACGATTCTTCGCGGCAGGGGATGGTATTCCAGGGACCGTAGGATTAAGGACTTGCCCGAAACGCTACACGTACTAGTGGCTGTACAAGAATGTAACAACTCTTGTATATATCTCAAAAAAAAAAAAATTAGCAATAAAAATGATGGAAAGTTTCTTGGCATATTCCTAGACAAGAGACTCAACTTCAGTACCCACATACAACACATAACTAAGAAAGTCTCTAAAACAGTTGGTATACCTCTCCAAAATCAGATATTATGTACCTAACTCTGCTCTCATCTCTCTATATTATGCACTAATCTATCCCTATCTAAACTATGGTATCTGTGCATGGAGTTCAACCACTGCAAACCACCTCAAGTCCACCAGCAAAAATCTGCTATCAGAATAATATCAAATTCTGCTTTCAGACAACACACGGCCCCCTTGTTTAACTCCCTAAACATGCTAAACATAATCTCACTCCACAAATTCTCTTGTGTCAACTACATTTACAAAACCCTGTTCTTAAATGCAAATCCTTGTCTGAAACTCTTCCTGGACAGATGTAATAGGACCCATTATCACCACACCAGAAATATATCTCTCTTTGATATCCCCAGAATTAAACTTAATCTGTGTAAACACTATGCAAATAAAGGGACCCAGTTTATGGAACTCACTCCCTACTGAATTGAAAAGCTGTCCAACTTTTACATCATTCAAAATCAATACTAAAAAGTACCTAATTTCATCTTCATAGTTTTTCACTTTTTGTCTTAAAATTGCACTGTATGTATTGCTACCCAATATCCCAACCTTTATGTTCCCAATTTTGAACATCTTTACCATTGTGATCATTGCTGTCTTCTTATATGTGCTGCCAATCTGCTGTATGGTGTTTATAAATCTTGTTTATCTGTATCTTTTGCTACCCAGTCTCCCAATCTTTATGTACCCAATCTGAACATCTTTACCATTGTGATCATTGCTGTCTTATATGTGCTGTCAATCTGCTGTATGGTGTCTATTAATCTTGTTTAAATTACTAATCAAGCTGTCAATGTAATCAATCAGAGCTTTAATATAACAATGTGCTTTAATATACTTACTAAGCTCTCTCAACTCATTTTTCTCTTGCAATGTATCTTTATCATTTATCAACTCTGATAGAAATTACCTACTTAAAATTATCTGCTAGATTAAGGACCTGCCCGAAACGCTGCGCGTACTAGTGGCTTTACAAGAATGTAAATACTGTACTTTCCAATGTATTCTCACAAACCCAATGTACCTTCTTGTATATATATAAATAAATAAATAAATAAATAAATAAATAAATAAATAAATATAGAGTACTGAAAGCTCATCTTCCATAGCAAATATACTAAGGAACTCATCTTACGACTAGAACGCAAACTAGAACCCCTCATTCAGATTAAAAACACGAAAATTATTGATTGAACATTTACCCACCATCAAGCACACAGGACTTTAAAGCTATCTTAACTTCATTAAAACCCTAATATGACCCATCTCACATGCAGATCCTGTTCTATGATTCGCCCTTCATGTCAATGTACCCCACAGTATCATGCAAATTCAAGATAAGGTTTACTACACCTAAATATCCAACTTGGTCTTTGTAAGGAATCTTGATCCCCCCCTTGTATGCTTGACCCCACTGGGGTAATCATAGGTAGGGGGTCCCTATTGCCAACGTCATGTCACGTGACACCCCCCTCCCCCGACAAATAAGGAAAATTTCACCTGATTGACCCGGGACGGAAAGAGAATTTTTCTACTCGGCTCCTGATTAGTAAAAAAATCGCGTCCCGTTCTCTCCGCTCACCTCTGACCATTACAGAAAATGGAGCTGTGCCAAGGGCTCCCTATACTATTCAGTCATAGCATCATTAAAGTACTCCAAAAACTTCTATATTCGCTTTCAACTGTGTTTTTTGGTTTTAATCTATTGAACATTCACCCTCTGATCCATTCATAAGTAGGGACCCCCAAATTGATACTGTAGTACTCTGGTTACACCCCGGGCCAAATTGTGAATTTTGCTCATGCTATTAAATACTCCAAAAACGTTTATATGCCTTTCACCAGTGTATTTTTTGGTTTGAATCTATTGAACATTCATCCTCTGTACCTTTCATAAGTAGGGACCCCCTTCTTGATGCCTTAGACTCATAAATAATAAATAAATAAATAAATAAATAAATAAATAAATGTTTATTTAGGTAAGGAACATACATAAAGAGATTTAACAAAGTTTGTTGGATTAATAGATAGAGCTAGTACATACAATGCCTAAAGCCACTATTACGCAAAGCGTTTCGGGCAGGAAAAACATTAATGACTAAAGCTTAATACTAATGGGTAAAAAGAATAAAATGTGTTGAGAACAAATAAAAATAGAGGTAAAAGAGGGGGAACATGGCTGAAAAAGCAGCACAAATACAATTACAAATTATTACAGAAAATTACATTCAAACAGCGTTGTTTTGAAAAAAAAAAAACATACATGGGTTGACAACAGAGGGGTAAGGTAGGTTACAGGGAATTTATTAGGTAGTGCTTTGTTTTTATCTTAAACTGGTTGAGAGAGGTACTGTCTTTAACATGGTTGGGAAGATCATTCCACATTCTGGGTCCCTTGATTTGAAGAGCATTTCTAGTTTGATTAAGTCGTACTCTAGGAATATCAAAACTGTATAAGTTTATCATTATCAAACTGCATAAGTTTATCATGCCCGAAACGCTTTGCGTAATAGTGGCTTTAGGCATTGTATGTACTAGCTATACCTATAAGTGAAACATTCCTTGTAAATATTTATTGTATGTATGTACCTTACCTAAATAAAATTGTATTGTATTGTATTGTATTGTATTTATTTCTGGTGTGGTGCTCATGGGTTCTGTTACAACCTTCAATGAATCTTTTGAGGTCAGGATTGGCCTTACAGTTCAACGTTTTATATATGTATAATACACATGAGAGAATGTGCAATGACTTAATATCTAACATATTCAGAGATTTGAGTAGGGGTACCGAGTGATGTCTGGGGCTAGAGTTGGATATTGTCCTAATAGCAGCTTTATGTTGAGTAATTAGAGGACGTAAATGATTTTGGGTAGTAGAACCCCAAGCACAAATACCATAGTTGAGATATGGATAAATGAGGGAGTAATAGAGAGTCACCAGGGCAGGGCGGGGTACATAATATCTGATCTTAGAAAGAATGCCAACAGTTTTTTTTAACTTTTTTTGATATATTTAGAATGTGTCCCTGGAAATTCAGCTTGTGGTCGATGAGAACGCCAAGGAATTTGCCATCTAATTTGATACAAATTTGGGTATTGTTTATTTTGAGATTTATTTGATTAGAGTATTTATTGCCAAACAGAATATAAAACGTTTTGTCAATGTTAAGGGTGAGTTTGTTGGCAGTTAGCCAAAGATGGGCTTTCTCTAGCTCAGTATTTACTGTGGCATTTAGAGCAATGGGGTCAGGACTGGAGTAAATGAAGGTTGTGTCGTCAGCAAATAGAATTGGTTTGAGGTGTTGGGAGGCATTTGGAAGGTCATTAATGTAGATGAGAAAGAGGAGAGGGCCAAGTATGCTGCCCTGAGGAACACCAATGTTGATGGGTAGGGTGGGAGAAATTGTATTATTCACAGAAACATACTGGAGCCTGTCAGTAAGATAAGATTTGAGGTATTGCAGGGAGTGTCCTCTGACTCCATAATGATGTAATTTAAGAAGAAGGTTTTGGTGGTTGACAGTGTCAAAAGCCTTACGCAGGTCCACAAATAACCCAACAGGGAACTCCTTTTTATCAAGAGCTGCGTGAATCAAGTTAATCATACTAATAAGTGCATCGTTAGTGTTTTTTTGGGGTCTGAAGGCATATTGACAAGAGCTAAGTATATTGTGTTTGGCTAGAAAAGAGTAAAGATGCTTGTAGATTAGTTTTTCGAATATTTTTGACAAGTTAGGCAGGATTGATATAGATCTGTAGTTGTTAACATCTGTGAGATCACCACATTTGTGGACAGGGGTTACTCTTGCTTTTTTTAGAATGTCTGGAAAGGTTTGGAGTTCAAGTGACTTGTTGAAGAGCAATGCAATAGCATGGGCTAAAGATCTGGAGGCTTTTTTGTAAATTAAAGTTGGTATCTCCTCGAGGGCACTAGACTTGGTTTTAAGGGAAAGGATTATCTCATTGACATCAGTGGAATTAGTAGGCTTTAGGTACAGAGACTGTGGATAGTTACCTGTAAGATAGTCCTTAACATCAGTACTGGAAGATGGAATATCATTTGCAAGGGATGACCCAATGGAAGAGAAGAACCTATTGAACTCAATAGCAGAGTTCATCTTAAATCAGAGTTCATCTTCATCAGAGTTCATAGCTTTCATCTTAAAAGCATGCGACGTATCGAGAAAAAACAGGTTAGGATAGGGCACGAGTTGCTCAGGTACACCCTGGGTGGTGGGCCCTGGGGACCCCTGGGGGTAACGGACCACCACCCCACCCCGCCAGCAAGCCAGGTGCGCGCCGACCGTGCACTAACCTAACCGCTTAAAATCAGTTGCTGGTCGAATCCGCCCCCGGGACCCAAGTCGGCATGGAAGTGCCCAACCGTTTCTGAAAATTTTTATTCCCCATGTGTCTCCTTTTACACTACTGTGGAAGTAGATGCAGAATGTTCACAAGTGAGTCTCATTCTTCAACGGCTTTTCTAATCATTGTAGTCGCTGTGGAATATGCATCTAATGCATTTGCTGTCGTTGGCCCTAACGATACTTCCTCTCCTTTAACCAAGGGGGGACATCGAAAGGTGAAATACCAGGACATAAATGGCTTTTCCCCTCAGTTTTCTGGACTTCCCCCCCCCCCCAGGGGGCAAGGGAGAGTGACTCCATTACAGAGAGAAATACTGTTTATGCTTTTTTCGAGACTTTTTCTCACATACACGAACCAAAAAGAGAAGAAAAAACCTATAACTTTTTTTTTCCATTCTTGAGTGTTAAAAGTGTTGGAAGTTTCGTTGCATTGTAGAGCCAGAATAGAGATTGACGCAGTATGAACGAAGAGAACACGAGAAGCCTCACTAAACCAACCATCGACATCGAAAGCGAGGAGGCCAGTGGGGGCCGAGTTAATTATTTCCGAGTCCCTCCCAGGAACAATTATGGAAGCTCTCAAGGATTCTCTCCCTAGCACCTCCGAACATGAGTGGGAGTATGGAATACTTGAGATCTTGACACAAATACAAACAGAGACCTCAACTTCCTGAAGACACCCTCCAGGGAATCTTGAGAGACAGGAGAGTAACGGGACCAGGGTCGACGGCACTTGAACACCCCACCCACCACCCCAAATCCAGAGGAGCTCCTCCAGGAGAGTGATATAGCAGTCCAAGTGCACAGGACTATGGAAAGACCTGACCTCTATGAGGTTAACAGTTTTTTTCCAACAGGAGGACTTAGAAATTATAGCCCTGGTAAAACCAATTTTTACAACTATAGAATATCTAAAAGACAGGTTGACGTTTGCCCAATGACAGTGAGGCTAAACACGGTCTCCGAATACCTTGCCCTACAGGTTTGTTTCCCATTTTTATTCAGCAGGTCTCCCAATTCTACCAGGTCTAGCCAGCTGTCTAAACAGAGTGAACATGGAACAGGCCTGGACCTAGATTCAGGAAGCTCTGTGTATTTCTTCGTAAGTGGGTTTGCTACGAAGGTTTCTAAGTGTGCCCTAAGAAGATGCTTAGGTGCAATTCAATAACGTCCACTTAGGAAGAAATTTGTTGGTTCACCTGCGTGCCGTTAGAGGTCACTACTGTGTTTCGTTTGGCCAATCAGAGAGCAGCAACATTCTTCATATTGAAGATTTAGCGCTGGCTTATCGGAGCTCTACTGCCTCCTATTTACGTTGAATTTTCTTATAAAATTAGTATATTTCGAAGTAAAACAATGTTTTTTCAACTTCTACAGCCAGCACCGACATTGTAGTAAACAAATATGTTACATTTGTTGTTTACCTACGTAATTCTAAGAGATACTGTGTAGCTGTCCTTGTTGCTCGGAAGATGCGCTGACAATTATTGTATATATTTACTAAATTTACCCAAGGGCCACTAACTATCTAGTGGCCTCGAAGAGGACAAAAAGCCGGCGGCTTGTTAAAGGGCCCGCCAATTGTCTTAATGATATTTTTTAGCTGGAATTTGGCATTTACGTCTTCAGCGGGTAGGCAGTTCCATGGGTTTATAGCCCTCTTGGTGGAAAAAAAATCTGTTTTCAGTCCTACTTGAGAGAACATACTCTCCAACACTATATCTGTGACTGCCCTGTTATCAGTGACTTCATACCAAATGGTATGAGGTATTTTGAGCTCTGTAATTACTTCATACACTCAGGAATATTGGAAGATATTCTTGTGATACACCCAGATTTTGCCAGTGGAGGCTAATAGATCAGCATTAAGTATTTTGTTCTCTCCTAATTCCATGTATGACTGGCCATCCTGTGAGGTGAGGATGTTGGATGAGCTTGTAGCTGGTTTTTTATCTACACTGTGTGGTCCTTTATACATAATAGGGAAGCAGCACATTGCTGTGTATACCTAAACATGTTTAAAAATACATTGTTTGAGAGGAGTCTTGTAGAAACTGGTAAAAGTAATTATTATATAATGTTTCCATGATTCAGTGCTTACCTCTTGTGAAAATCGCGAAGAGTTGTTTAGTCAGAGTTGATTTGTTTTTTGTATTGAGGCTGGTATTTTCTAAATTGATTCCATGTACAGTATGTCTAACCATCCTGTGAGATGGGAGTATTAGATAAACTTATAGCTAGTTTTTTATCTACACTGTGTAATATTCCATATAGAATAGGGTAGCAGCACATTGCTGTGTATACCTAATCTTCTTAATAAAAAAAATCAGTAATAAAGATTTTAAATTATAGTTTGTATTATTACAAATACTGTACTGTATTTTCCTTATTAAATCATGTTGACCATGGATCATTAAGATCTCGTGTTGATATGTAATAGTCATATTTCTTTTGAACTGCTAATCCATGCTAATCATTCATTAAATTGTGCATTATGTCTCAATTTTTCACTTCCTTGGATATACTGTACAGTACAAAAAGATAAGATAAAAATAAACCAGTAATATTTCTTTCATTATATTTTTCATTTAAATAACTGCATCAATATTTTTACAGCTGACAGGATTTGTTTTACCATACAGGTGCATTATTTGTTAAAAAAAAATTTGGTTTATTGTTACACACAATGGTGCTACATAGCCTTCGCAGCTTGGTGCCTTCTTTTAATACTTACTGATTAAAAAAAATAATAATAACATTTTATTCAGGAAAAGTACACACAGTTGATTTACAAACATAATGTTGGATTTATAGACAGAGCTAGTACATACAATACCTAAAGCCACTAATACTCATAGCATTTCGGGCAAGGTGTGTGGGAAAAAACACAGACTAAAACTCAATAGTAATCGGGATTAAGTATAAATTGTGTTGAAAGAAGGAATAAAAAATACAAAAAGGGGGGTTAACATAGCATAAATCAGCAATTGCACATGTTGGTGAACAGCGTTGTTTAAAAAATAGCAAGACATGGGTTGACATTTAGGAGGCAAGTAAGGTTACATGGAGTTAATTAGGCAGTACTTGGTTTAACTCTTAAACTGGTTGAGAGAGGTACAGCCTTTGACATGATTCGGGAGGTCATTCCACATTCTGGGTCCCTTGATTTGTAGAGCACTTCTAGTTTGGTTACACACAGCCAAATTGTGTAACAGGAAGAGGTCTTGGACACAAATTTGTTCCATGCTAAATGTAGAGGAATCAGCTGAGTATTCCTCAAATAAAATAAGTTGCCTCAGCTTATAAGGTAAATAAAATAAGCATTTCTCAAATAAGTAGCTGCCTCACCTCACTGCCTTACTGCTACATAGCCTTCCCGGCATGGTGCCTTCTTTTGATAATTACTTGTTCCACACCCAAATTGTATAACAGGAAGAGGTCTTGGACCCCTACTTCCCTCTCTCTTTTTTAATAGTCTATATAGTCATAATTATAGCTTTAAGTATTCAATGAATAAAGTTTTTGACATTTTTACCCTTCTCCTTACCTAACGTCATTTGTGCAGCATATTTTTAGTTTATGTCTCACCCAGATTTAATTTCAAAATAAAACCAAACTAAATAAATTAGAAATGGGTATGTATAGCTAAGGTACACCCTTACTACTAGGTGAACAGGGGCATTTGGTGATAGTAAATTATCCCATCAGGCAGGGCTCATCACCTTCTCTCATATTTCATGTTCAGCAGTGTTTATTTACTTAATAACTAGGGTATAATATCTTGCTAATTATAAAACTAATTCTACTATCATAAAAGACATATTTACTTTAAGTTTCAAGCAGAGAATGCATATATAACTAACACAAAGGACTCTTCTTCGCTAGATTCAATTTTTATAATCTTTTGTTTATGTTCCAAAAACTTAAAATCGATCCCAGTGTTATGTAGTAGAGAAAAATTGAGTTATATCCAGTTTATGTAAAACTACGAGTGGTCGAAACCACACTTAGATCCCGGAATGAACTTACGAAGGTTTTTCCACTTAGTGTAGCTACGTGAATACCGCCGTAGCCGCCACGAAGGTGCTAAGAAGGAAAACATTCGTAGCTAAGAAGAAAAACCTTCGTAAGTACCTTCCTGAATCCGGCCCCAGAGCGTCTATGGCGACATACACGCTCCTCCTCAAAGCCTCACATACGAGAGAAATGGCCAAAATTGAGCTCATCGTAGCCCGCCTCCTAATACGATGTTGGGACCAGGTAAGAATAGGTACAACCTAATGAAAAGGTTTCAGACGAAAGACAACTCCGAAACCAAGGACCCTCGAAAGACCATATGACGAAAGTCTGATGATGCGCTCAAGACAGAGGTCACACAAGTTTTTTCTCAAACCCTCAGAAAGGTACACTGTTTGCCTGACTACAGCAGTGGACAAAGCCCTAGAACAGGTGCAGCCACAGCCACAACAAAAACAAGTGGCCCAAAAACCCCTTACGTTCAGTGCTCCTGATGAACAATGAAGACAATATCCCTCTATCCCCTATTCTAAGCAGGCCTGTCCTACAACAACCTCCCTTCCCACCCAGAAGAGACCCGAACAGATGGAGCCACCCACACCATCCGCCGAGGTGTTCCAACGGGACACCTCGGTGAACAACAACAGGCAAGGTAGGAATAACAGACAGATCACGAATCGGATGGAGAGATTCATCATGAGAAACCATGTGGCA
The DNA here is from genome assembly GCF_040958095.1 of Procambarus clarkii. NCBI lineage: Eukaryota > Metazoa > Arthropoda > Malacostraca > Decapoda > Cambaridae > Procambarus > Procambarus clarkii. The sequence continues at coordinate 23,742,521 of NC_091161.1, read as the reverse complement.
ACCAAGCGAGAAACAACAGAGACAGATCTGGAGAAAACCGAAGTTAGGGTAACAGGAACGGGACAGGCGACAACAGATGCCAGAACAGGATCACCCCAGGCGACAACAGAGGCAATAACATCATAGACTACTCCTCCTGGAACAACAACAATAACACAACAGACAGGGAGGTAATAATAATAATAGGGGCTAAAATAAATTCAGAAACAGGGGCAGAGGCAACAATCTGGGAGAACAACAACAGACCCAGGCGCTGGAACAGCATGAACCGAGACTAACAGGGAGGAGACAGAGACAGAGGGTATAATGGTGTAGATCAGAGAAACTCACGAAACGACACAAATTAAGGCATAGAAGAGGACAACTGAAACAGAGAGTTGTCTCTGAGGTACCCTTAACTGAACAGGAGAGGAAACTGTTGGAAAGGGGACTCGTGTTCGTGATACTCCCTCCGGCGCATAAGAAGAAGAGATACGATAGAAGATCTTTGCAACAACTTGATAACTAGAATCAACCAAATTTGGAGCAACCTCTGGCCGGAGCAAGGTAAGTCACAGGGGAGCAATTAAAAGAATTAAACTCTCACTCTCTTTCAGGTACCTCCTCCCACAACAAACCAGTCCAGTGCCCAAACTACAACCTAGTAGGCCTGAAACCGGTAATCCAGCACGTGATGGTGGACCTCAAGTGCGGTGCGGAACACCAACGCAACTGCAATCTCGCAAGGGATGAGAGGGACGCCCTATCAACGCTGAAGGGACGTTCGGATATTGTGATAAAGCCGATGGACAAGGGAGGTGCTGTCGTCGTCTGGAGAAAGAACAACTACAGGCACGAGATGCAGTGGCACCTAACAGACACTGCAGCCTACAAACTGATACACAACCAGGATGCGGCGCTTTGAAACCCCCCAAACGAGGAGTAAAAGGATAGTCCTCAAGCTGTTTGAAAACAAAACTAGGGACGGGAAAGGAGGATTCATGCAGGCAGGGGCGAGAGATTTGATCCTAGCTTTTGAATCTATCATTCCCCACCTCTACCTTTTACCAAAGTTTCATAAATCACTAGAAGAAACAGGAACGTGGCAATGGAGACCGGTTCTAAGCGGCTGCCAGGCCCCAACAAGGCCGGTAGACTGGATCTGCACAGCCCTCCTGAATCCCTTGTTACGTCTACTGCCGGAAAGAATCCAAGATACGACAGATTTCCTCAACAAAAAAGTGCAGAAATTAGAGGCCCCGTCCTGAGAGGGGCCTACCTTTTCTCCATGGATGTATTCGTTACCTTTTTGATGTATGGTTCTTGCTGGATTGTAGAGAATACACAGTAGATCACTTCAACAGTTTGAGTAAGGTAACAGTGTATAGTTATAGACTGCCGAGGTCCTACCTACTCTGGGCTTGTGAGAATACTGACCTTGTCTCCAGAGCGGTCACTTCCAGCTCTGTAGGGAAGGACGTCAGAGACCTACTCGATTGTGATTGGCTGTATCCCAACCGTCATACAATTTGAGTACTAACAGATGTGGTATCGCTCTACCCGAGCATACCACAGAGAAGCTGCAAAGGTAGTAGCATCATTTTTACAGATAACAGAGCCAAAATCAGACAGGAACTGATTTTGTTCCTGTCTTTTTTTTTTATTTTTGATGCCTCACACGTTGAGGCATCTGGACGTGAGAAAGGCCGATGGCACGGACGAAAACTCACCATGGGTATTGAAAGTGTGCAGCAGCACTCTGCCACTCTCCATAGTGTATAGTAGGTCACTGGAGACGGAAGACCTACCAGAAATATGGAAAACACCTTAATTGTTGCGTCTGTCAGTGGTCGAGACTACCACTGAAGTCTCTTCCTCTGCCTGCTTCCCACTACAGGAATTGTCAAGCTGAGTTCCCATGCTGTCACCTATGTGGAGACGCCCATATTGCCCTTCCACCGGACTGCACTGCTAGTAAAGCCGAAATACAGAGCATGATCAAAGCCAGACAAGCCACTGTAACAGCCTAACTTCATAATCATGTATTCTTAATAAACTGGATTGTATAAACACGCCCGCACGTTTGTTACTGCAGGACTGAACTTCCAGCTTGGCCAGGACATAACACCTCAGTGCTAGGGTAGAGATTAAAAATGTGTCACGTGTAGTTTCGTATGTAAAATTCCATCTTGAGGTAGCCCTTTCAAAGAATAGATTGTATACTCCTTAATTGTATGTTGAAGGAGTTAAGTAGTATATAGTCAGGTAGGTTTTCAGTCGGGAATTTAGTACATAGCAGAGCTGCTTGACTTTTGAGGCGGCAACACTGACTTTAGCCAGGTCACCAGGGACGCAGCCTCACCTCCACCCTCTCCTCAAAACCTTTCTACTCCGAGACTCCATCTTAGTTAATTTGCTATATGAAAGGGTATTACTTAATTTTGAGAGTATTGTATATTGGAGACTTGATCCAAGCTATTCACAAAGAAAGGAACTATGTAGTAGTTCTTTCTAAAGTGACGAGGATTCTGGGACAAGTGCAGATGACTCATTTAGAATAAGTGAACTAGTTTCTGGTAGACGTATGACACACTCGCGGCTCAGTAGCAGCCTCAGTGGTGGTAAATGGCTACCGATCAACTTGTTTGTCAGTTCATTTACATTTGGGAAGTTCATGTTATTACTCAGTAGGATAATTGATAGTACCCTTGGTAATTTACAGAGATAATTGAACCTCAATTGGGAAAATGGATTCAGTCACCTTTAGTGACCCAGGGCAGGAGAGTCTAGCTTAGATAATTATCGTTGAAATTTTTTTTGGCAACCAGCCATGCGTCAGCTTGCTTGCTGGAGGTCAAGGAGGTTGAGATCAATGTAGCTGGCACGATCCTGGTGGTCAACACCACCTCCAGACGCAAAGGCTTAACAGCTGGTCTGGGCTTGTAATTAAGGTAATGTCGGTTGAATTAAATACATTTTATAGTAAACCACAGTAAATAACCATTGCCTCAAGCTAGGGATACTTCAGTTTAGGGGGTGTTCAGGTACTATTTTGTGTACAAAATAATAAAGTGATTTGAATTGTTTAGTAAATATTCCCTATTTTATATATTTCTTTATTGTTGAATTCGCAATCGTGTGTACTTTTGTGTTGTAAGAACTCTTGTGAGCTCTATAAATACCCCTTAGTCTATTTAATATTTATTCTCTTTCTGTTTAAATTGAACCGCACTTGAAGCAAACTCTATTCCCCTTCAACATATTACAGATGTCCTTTCTGCAACTCTATACCAATTGGCTGTTTCCTGCTTTGCAGTCAGTTGGGGTAATTGCATTCAGTGGGTTTTGAAGTCAGGCAGTGGCAGCTATTAAAGTCTCTAGTGAGTTTACTTGCAGATGAAAGGTACAGTGTCCTCGTTTTGTGGCGCCTTTGTGATCAACCACCAAGGTTACAAGGAATCATTGGGCTAGAGGTTACAGCAAGAATAAAACAATGAACAACAGATCGGTTAAATAACGGCCAGCGTTCACCAGAATTGAAGGTTGAGGGCGGTACCCGTTACAATAGTGCACATCTGTGTTTAATCTTTGGTGTTCACGCATCTTGTCCATTCGGTCAACAAGTGTATAGGTTAGTGAAGTCAGCGAAGAGTAAGTAATTATCAAAAGAAGGGACCAAACCGGGAAGGCTATGTAGCACCATCAAAGTGCAAAATAATCTGAGGGCGCTAAATATCACCAAGAATGCCAATACGAGAACAGAAACGCATTAGGTGAACGAAATCAAAAGTATTCGATTCACCAAGAATTCTAGCGAGGGACAAGTGACCACAAGGGACTGTCGGAAAGCAAGGCACACGCACGTCCTGGAAGTCAGGATGTTCAACAAGGATATACACAACTGCAAGAGGGACAACTCAATGGAGCCCCTCCCTGCTCCTAATTGTGCAAACTAAGTGACCGTGAGTTAAGCGAGTATGGCCAATGTGCAACCTTGCTAGAGCCGTTTCCCACCGCCGGTTACAGTGGCAGGAAGGCAGGCCACAGGGATACACTATGTTTGGGAGTACGCAGCTTGTTACCAACTACAGAAGACCAACAACGCTGCCAACGGGCAAAGATGGAGGAATGAATAACTGGATAAAAGTCGGAATAAGGAATACCTTTACAGGAGATGGGACAAGAATGGATAGCTTCTCTAGAGGCAGCATCCGCACTCATTTAAAGAAACACCAATATGGCTGGGAACCCCGGTCGGCCGAGCGGACATCACACTGGACTTGTGATCCTGTGGTCTCGGGTTCGATCCCGGGCGCCGGCGAGAAACAATGGACAGAGTTTCTTTCACCCTATGCCCCTGTTACCTAGCAGTAAAATAGGTACCTGGGTGTTAGTCAGCTGTCACGGGCTGCTTCCTGGGGGGTGGAGGCCTGGTCGAGGACCTGGCCGCTGGGACACTAAAGCCCCGAAATCATCTCAAGATAACTTCAAGATAACCCAGCAAAACTCTACAGATTTAAATTTACTAGAGACAAGAAGCAGCCAATGTTGAATCTCTATGACCACCGGATGGACAGGATTAAAGGACCCCTTGAGCCATGAGGCCACTACGAGAGTCAACTACAACCACAAAGAAGGATTGACAATGAGAAAGCAAGAAACGGAGAGCATAGAGAATAGAATGAAATTCTGCTGTGAAGACGCTAGCCTCCAAAGGGAGGCGACACATAAGTGCGGTCAGGCAAAACAGCAGAATAGCCCACACCGTTCGCAGACTTAGACCCATCGGTGAAGATGGAAACAGAGTGGGAGTACAAAGAAAAGTGCTCAAGAAAAAGGCGTTTCAGAACCGTAGGAAGTGTAAAAGCTTTAGTGATATGGGTCAAAGACATACAAAACTTCGGAAAGGGGACTCTCCACAGGGGAGCCAAGGAAGGAACAATACGAGGAGAAACATTAGAAATACGAACGGAAAGAGAATCCTGTAGACGAGATAGTCGGACAAAGTGGGAGGCGATGAGGAGGAACAGGAACCACAGAAGGGGTAAAAGTTAAAGCACGACAGAGGCGAGAGGAAGGATGTTGTAAGGACCTCGCAAGATAGCGAAGACAGTAGCGATCACGGCGGTCCTGGTGAGATAGGAAGCCAGTGTCAACATACAAGCTGAGGGCGGGAGTCGAACGAAAGGCACCAGAGCCGAGACGCAACTCAATATGGTGCAAAGCATCAAGACGACGATGAGGAGGAGGAGAAGCTGAAGAGTATGCAGTGCAACCATAATCGAGTTTAGACAGGACGAGAGGAGTGCAAATAGAAGAGCGTGCTCCTATCCGCTTTCCAAGAAGTATGGGACAAAACCTTTAGTAGGTTAAGGGCCTTAGAGCTTCCAACTCTGAGGAAAGAGATATGGGGCGACCATGACAAACGAGTGTCAAAGATTAACCATAAACACTTAGCGGAGTCCCTATACACAAGGGGATGACCATAAAGCGAAAAAGAGGGACGAAGAACGACATGCTTCCGTGTAAAAGTCATAGCACAAGTCTTAGACGCAGAGAACTTGAAACCATGATCGGTGGCCCAAGATGACACGGCATTTAATCGCAAGTTGAAGCCGCTGTTGAAGGAGAGGCGAATCATCACCCTGACAGCAAAGGGTAAGATCGTCAACAAAGAGAGCGGAGAAGACGCCAGAAGGAAGAGAGGATAGAAGACTATTGAGGTCAACTAGAAAAGAGGAGTGCTCAGAACACTACCCTGGGGTACACCCTCATACTGCCTAAAAGTGGCAGAGTGGGGTACCAAGCCTCACTCGAAAGGAACGATGAGAGAGGAAACTTTGGAGGAATTGAGAGAGATTCCCACGAAGGCCAAAAGAATAAAGTTGGGACAGAATATGATACCGCCAGGTACTGACGTAAGCCTTTTCCAGGTCAAAAAAGACGGCAACAACGGAGGTTTTTGCAGCAAAACCAGTACGAATATAGACCTCCAAGCTCACTGGGACATCCGTTGTGCTGCAACACTTGCGAAAACCAAATTGAGAAGGGGAGAGATAGTGATAGTGCTCTAAGAACCACATCAAACGAACGTTAACCATACGTTCAAAGAGCTTGCAGACAACTCATGAGGGCAACAGGGCGGAAGTCCTTGGGGGATGACCCAAGAAACTCTGGTTTCTGAACAGGGAGGACAACAGCATCGAGCCAGTCCTCAGGAACTGACGACGACTCCCAGATCCGACTGTACAGACTCAGATGGCGAAGCATCTCATAATGAATGCCATCGGAACCTGCCGCCGTAGAACCGCAGAGGGCTAGGGCAGACTGAAGCTCAGAGAGAGAAGGGATCGTTATAGGGAAGGCGAAGATGGGTACAGAAATCTAAAGGATGAGATTCAAGAATAGGTTTACGAAGGAAGGAAAGAAGGAAGGATTGGGCAAGATGAGAACCAGAGCTAACAGATGAAAAGTGGAAACCCAGTTCGATCGCGACCTGCAACGGGTCCGCCACAAGAGCACCACGGAGGTAAAGGACCGGCGAGGTATCAGGAACGAAATTACCCGCTATCATGAGGATACGCTTCCATACCAGTGGCAGACGAGTTTCGGACGTAACGGTGAAGAAATAAGGCATCCAGCATGCACGTTTAGCCATACTGATGGTCTTACGGGCCACCGCACTCACCTTCGGAAGCAAAGGAAAAGACTCAACCATCTGCCAGTGGCGGTGTGTCTTCCAGGCTGCACGCTTACAGCGGACACCCCGAGAACAGTCCATATTCCACGCGGGGGAACGCACTTCCTCGTTCCCCGAGACGAAGAGCGAGGAATAGAGCCGAGGGCAGCGTCAAAGACAGTGTCAAGTAAAAGAAAGAGGGCGCGAGGGAGTGGCAGAACAGAGAGGTAGGAAATAGTAGCACGGAGGGTAAAGAGGCGCCAGTCAGCCTCGGCAAACCGCCACCTAGGGAAGGAGAGAGGAGAGTGAAAAGAGAAAAAGGTAACAAGGACGGGAAAATGATCACTCCCATGGAGGTCATCAAGGACCCGCCACGCGAAATCAAAGTAAAATGATAACAAGCACAGAGAAAGATCGAGGCAGGAAAGGGAGCGAGTCAGAGTCCAAATGAGTGGGCTCACCAGAATTCAGAAGAGACAGGGAAGAAGAGAGGATGAACGGCTTAAGAAGGCGACCCCGAGTGTTTGTCAGCACATCACCCCAAAGTGCACGTCGGCAACTGAAATAACCCAGCAGGAGCACAGGCTCTGGCAAGGAGTCCAGGTGGTGTTTAAGATCGAGAAGAGACTGTGGGACAGTGGGGGGGAGGGAGATAAATAGAACAAACCGTGTACCATTTACGCACAAAGACACGGGCAGCAGAACAGTGGAGAGGCAATGAAAAAAGTAAGGGGACGAAGGGAACATCGGAGCGAATCAAGAGAGGAGAAGAGTTATGGGCCCCAGCAACAGCTGGGGGGGGGGGGGAAGAGGGAGAAAAGAATAGCCACGGAAGTGACCAGGACGAGCACCAAGCATCGGCTCCTTGAGACAGACATAAAGCGGCAAAAACTGAAAATTGGAGTTGGACGTCATGAAAATTGGCGTGGTATTAACGGATGTTCCACTGAAGAATAGACATCGACAAAAAAAAAGAGGACAGCAACAGAGAACAAAGAAGAAATAAAGGTGAAAAAGAAACACAGCACGTTAAAGAAGCACAGGGTCAGGATCAGGGTCAGCGAAGTCAGGGATAGGGGGGGGGGGGGAATGGGTAAACCGAGTAAAGAAGGAGGGAAAGGAGTAAGAGGACAGGCCAGAGGTGGATGAGCAGGGGTCTGGAGGAGGAGGAGACAACCGAGAGGGGAGGGAAAGAAGAGCAGGAGGAGGAGTGGCAGAAAGAGGGGAGCGCATCTCAGCAAGGGCAGTAACCAAGACGGAACCAGGGGCCAAAGAAACCTCTACAGTAGGAACATGGGGCTCTACCACCAAAGCAGGAGGGGAAGGAACGATAGAATCAGAGGTAGGGAGCGAATAAGAAAGCGAAGCCTTCTTACCTGCCGGGGAGGAGGAATGAGAGGAGCCAGGTTTCCGCTTGTGACTCAGAAACACAGGTGTCCCAGCAGCAATGTACTGGGCAACAGACTCTAGCGTCTCAATAGAAGAAGAACGAGAGTGAACAACACGATCACCAGGAAAGCGATGGATATCGGCCCGCACAGTCAGGTGGGGTGGCTACCCAAGAGACGGAAGAGAATGATGGGAAGGAGGACTAGAGGGAGAGGAGAAAGAAGACACAGAAGACATGACAGACTGGGTAGAAAGAAGGGGAACCATAGACAGAGAACCAGGAGGGGGACCCTCCGGGACAGAATGGAAAGGAACAGGGGAGGTGGTGGTGGGCGTGTCCAGGTCTAAGGCTTGTGAACGGTTGTGAGATTGAGGAAGATGGGAAGGACGAGGAGAGGAAGAGTGTACCAAGCGAGCATAAGACGCGCCAACGAAAGGAGGGAGACAATGAACTTTGCGCCGAGCCTCAGGAAAAGACAAACTGTCCCGGTGCTTCAAGTTGAGGACGGCTGCCTCAAGTTTGTAACGTATACACGTGCGGGAGAAGGTAGGGTGGGCCTCACCACAATTGAGGCAGCGAGCCTGGGGAGAAGTGAACTCCAACTTAGAGTGACCCTCGCCCCCACACATGGGACAGAGAGAGGGAGACAGGACTAGAGCATTTGAGGGCACCATGCCCAAACCTCCAGCACTTATTGCAGTGCCGAGGAGATTGAATATATCCCTGAACGGAGCATCTGGCACCAGCAAGAATGAAGGAGGGCAGAAGGGTCCTACCATTAAAGGTAATCTTCACAACCCGAAGGGGCAGACGGCGACGACCACGAGGGGGACGAGTGAACGTATCCACCTGAAGGACAGAATGACCTTGGGCCTCGAGGGTATGCTTGATATCCTCGTGGCAGTCTTTTAGATTCCTAACACCGGTTGCAACATGGTGCAGGAGGAGAGCAGTGCCAACACTGGCATTTAACCGAGCGTTCATGGAGACTTGAACGGGGGTCTCGCCAATGCAGGATAAGGCGGCCAAGCAGGAGGCTGCATCCTGAGGAGCAGCAGCAATGACAAGTGTACCAAAACGGGTGGGGTTGAAGGATACAGAGGCATCTACTGAATCAACAAGGTGCCTATGAAGAGAAATCGTCAGGAGGCGTAGAATCAAGTGGGAGGAGATCAAAGTATTTGGCCCACAAAGCGGGACCAAACAAGGCTTGAAACGCATCAGTACAGGAAGGAATCGAGCGAGTGCGGCCCGTGGTGAGGACGGCGTTGAGAACCCCCAGAGAGAGGAGTTAAAAGGCGCAGTAGTCACTACTAGAGACTGAGCTGTGCCATGGGACGAGGTGGTCACCACTAGGGGCTTGAGGCTCGATCCAAACAGAGGGGGGAGTGGAGCCGAGGGGAGTAGTCAGGAGGGTCGGGAGGAGGAGGAGGAGGAGGGTCGGGAGGAGGAGAAAAGTCGGGGCCCAACACAGCGGGGGCTACAGAGCCCAGTCTTCCAACATGGACCGACTCGGGGGCTTGGTCACCCACCCCACGAGCCTGAGAAGGGATAAGAACAACAGAATTTGACATGAAACTGGAGTCAGACATTCATTCACGAATGTGCCCCTACACCCACCATGGAGCCACAATTAGAGGCAGGACACCCAACAAGAAGCTATCGCCGATCATGTCTAGGTCCCCTAGGGGTGCGCCGTGAGTATACGCCCCACAAACGCCACCTTAAGAACCGTCAGTCCGTCGAGATCGCGTTCAGTGACGAAAGGAGGATTGACAATAAAAGAATCCCCTCGCTCTCGACGTTAGGTACTACAGTTCTACAGGCGCAAGAGCACCTGGATGTCAAAATAGAAGAAGTCCAAAAGAATAATCAAAACTAGGAAAAGATCGGCAGGAAACGACAAGTAGATAGGAGAAGAGGGGGGGGGGGGGAGAAAAACGAAACATAAGGAAAAGGAAAAGCGATCCGGTATAATTGGAGAAGACAGCAGCAGGAGCATAAGGCTCCTTGGTGGCCTTATCAAAGGACAGAAGATCGTCCCGTGGAGCATCACACTCCAGCAGCCGGCCACCAAGCCCCCTCATGGCGTCAACGGGCTGGATGGGGAGGGGGAGATGTGACAGGTTATTAAATCCTCACCATCTAATTGTAGTGCTTGATAAAGATGCACTTATTCCAGTCAACATCTTTCACAAAACCTATTGCTTCAGAGCAGGTAATAGAATATCTCTGGAATCTCTGGTGAACACTTCAGAAATTTTGCACCATGAGTCATCTGAAATGCGAACTATCAAAGCACAATGTAGTGCATTAAATGTTACCGAGAGTAAGAGACCATTGAAGAACATAAACGAGTAAAGGTTAAAATATTATACAAGATGTAGAGAAATTATTATCAGCACTAGATTTGCAGCATGTTCCACAGACAGATAAAAGTGTTAAGAGGGATTTCATGGAAATTTCCAAAATTGTTTGCAACCGAGGATGACCAGATTGGTCTCCTTGATATAACTGATCACACCATCCCAACAGGTGACTATGCACCTGTTTTCACCCGGCAATGGGCTCACGGAACAGGAAAAGAATGTTATCCAGCATGAGTGCCAGAAAATGTTAAGACAGGACATGATAGAGCCTAGTATGTCACTATGGTGGGAGCCGGTGGCTGAGAGGACAGAACACTGGACGCATGATCCTGTGGTCCCGGGTTCGATCCCGGGCACCGGCGAGAAACAATGGGCAAAGTTTCTTTCACCCTGATGTCCCTGTCAGCTAGCAGTAAATAGATACCTGGGAGTTAGTCAACTGTCACGGGCTGCTTCCCGTGGGTGGAGGCCTGGTCGAGGACCGGGCCGTGGGAACACTAAGCCTCGAAATCATCAAGATATGGTTGTCTCTTATTGTGTTAGTTCGTAAACCAGATGGTAGTTACCATTTTTGTGTGAACTACTGGAAGGTGAACAAAATTACTAAGGGTGATATTTATAATTAATCTCTAATTCAGGATATAATATAGAACAATTCCGGGCAGTAAAATACTTTTCCACTCATTATGCTAAGTCTTCATATTGGGCAATACCGGTGGCTGAGAAAAAGGCAAAAGACAACATTTCCTGAGGGCAGGCACCCTTATCAATTTTGTAGGATGCCTTTTGACCAAAAGACACCCCCCTTCATTTCAGAGGGCCATTAATTACATACTCAGTCCAGTCTTGGGAAGGTACTCGCTACATACCTGGATGATGATGCAATATATGCCTGGACGTTTGGTGAACACTTATGAGACTCCACTGAGACTTTCTTTGTTAGATCGAGCAGGTTTTAAATTAAATGTTCAGAAGTGCACTCTGGCAGCTCAAAAATTAAAGTTTCTGGAGTTCCAGGTGAGCTTAGACGGTAACAAGCCAGATCCAAACTCTTGCAGTGCCATTGTTGAAATTCCACTTCCAAGAACACCTCCCAGGAAACAATTTTAGGTTGCCACAACGTATCTGGAAAGTATTGGCAACGTTTGTTTTCACGCATTAGATGCTTAATTTTGTGTGGATGTAAATAAGTTTCTAAAACGTATTGCACTAAACGTTAGCTAAAAAAAAAAATTAAACCTTGTGGCAACCTTAAATGTTTCATAAACGTAGTTTTTTATCGCTGCTATTTATATAAATGTAGAAATATAAAAGTATATTTCTACATTTAGTAAAAAGAAACAAGATCATAATAAAGGTTAATTCATCATTTTCATTCATTTTTTTAGGAAGAGGTCGAGGAAGAGGAAGAATTCCAGGTAAGAGGATGAGGTTGAGTAGGAAGGAGGAGGAGATCGAGGAGGAAGGGGGAGGAGGTCAAGGCAGAGGAGGAAGGACGATGAGGTAGCGGAGGAAGTTAAAGAGGACGTTGAGGATGAGGAGAGCGAGGAGGAAGGAGGAGGAGGGCGAGGAGGAAGGAGGAGTAGGCGTAGAAGGAAGGAGGGCGAGGAGGAAGGAGGAGGAGAGGAAGGAGGAGGAGGAGGGCGAGTAGGAAGGAGGAGGAGGGCGAGGAGGAGGGAGGAGGGCGAGTAGGAAGGAGGAGAGCGAGGAGGAAGAAGGAGGAAGGCGAGGAGGAAGGAGGGGGAAAAGGAGGGCGAGGAGGAAGGAGGAGGGCGAGGACGAAGGAGGAGGGCGAGGAGGAAGAAGGAGGAGAGCGAGGAGGAAGGAAGAAGAAGGAGGAGGGCGAGAAAGAAGGAATAATAGGTCGAGGAGGAAGGAGGAGGAGGGAGAGGAGGAAGGAGGTGGAGGAAGAAGGAGGGCAAGGAGGAAGGAGGAGAAAGAGAGCGAGGAGGAAGGAGGAAGAATTCCAGGTAAGAGGGTGAGGTCGAGGAGAAAGGAGAAGGTAGGAGGAGGAAGGAGGAAGAGGGCGAGGAAGAAGGAGAGCGAGGAGGAGGGCGAGAAGGAAGGAATAATAGGTCAAGGAGGTGGAGGAAGGAGGGCAAGGAGGAAGGAGGAGAAAGGAGGGGGAGGAGCAAGGAGGAAGAAGTGGAGGAGGGCGAGGAGGAAGGAGAAGGAGGAGAGCAAGGAGGAAGAAGGAGGAGGAGGAAGGAGGAAGAGGGCGAGGAAGAAGGACTAGAGGACTAGTCCTTCTAGAAGGACTAGAAGAAGGACTAGGAGGAGGAGGAGGACGAGAAGGAAGGAATAGGAGGTCGAGGAGGAAGGAGGTGGGCGAGGAGGAGGAGGAGGAGGAAGGGGAGGAGGAAGGAGGAGGAGGGAAAGGAGGAGGGAGGAGGAAGGAGGGGAAGGAGGAGGGCAAGGAGGAAGGAGGAGTAGGCCGAGGAGGAAGGAGGTCAAGGAGGAAGGAGGAGGAGGACGAAGGCGAGGAGGAAGGAGGAGTAGGAGGGCGAACAGAAAGGAGGAGGGCGAGGAGGGAGGAAGGAGGAGGAGAGCGAGGAGGAAGGAGGAGGAGAGCGAAAAGGAAGGAGGAGGAGGAGGAGGGCAAGAAGGAGGAGGGCGAGAAGGAAGGACGAGGATGGCGAGGAGGAAGGAGGAAGAGGAGGAAGGAGGGAGGAGGGCGAGGAGGAAGGAGGAGGAGAGCAAGGAGGAAGGGGGAGGAGGGCGAGGAGGAAGGAGCAGGAAGGAGGAGAGCAAGGAGGAAGGAAGAGGGCGAGGAGGAAGAAGGAGAGTGAGGAAGGAGGAGGGCGAGGAGGAAGGAGGGGGAGGAGGAAAGAGGAGGGCGAGGAGGAAGGAGGAGGGCGAGGAGGAAGGAGGAGGAGGGCGAGGAGGAAGGAGGAAGAGGAGGAAAGAGGAAGAATGAGGAGAAGAGCGTGGAGGAAGGAGGAGGAGATCGAGGAGGAAGGAGGTCGAGGCAGAGGATGAAAAAGAGGAGGAAGGAGTTGGTCTAAGAGGAAGGAGGAAGAAGGGGGAGAGGAAAGGAGGGGGGGGGGGAAGGAGCAGGACGTCTGGGGGGGGGGAAAGGGGGGAATTAGGTAACGGAGGAGAAGAGGAGGGGGAAGAATAGCAGGGGTAGGAGTAGTACAAGTAAGAGGGGGAGGGGGAAGAGGAGGAGGAGTAAAAGAAGGGGGATGAGAATGAAGGAGAAGAGGAGGGGGAGAGGGTAGGGGTTAGAGAAGGGGAAGAGGAGGGGAGAGGGGGTAAGAGAAAGTTGGTAAGGAGGGGGGAGGAGTAAGAGAAGGGGGATGAGGAGGAAGGGGAAGAGAGGACGGGCAAGGGAAGGAGGGATGAGAAGAAAGGGGAAGAGGAGGGGGAGGGGTAAGGGAAGGGGGATGAGGAGGAGGGGGAAATAAAAGGGATGAGGAGGAAGGGGGAAAGGAGGGGGAGGGGTAAGCGAAGGGGGGGATGAGTAGGAAGGGGAAGAAAGGAGGGGCAAGAGAAGGGGGGGGATGAGGAGGAAGGGTAAGAGAAGGAAGGTGAAGAGCAGGGGGAGGGGTATGCGAAGGAGGGGGGGGATGAGGAGAAAGGGGAAGAGAGGAGGGGCAAGAGAAGGGAGGGATGAGGAAGAAGGGGAGGGGTAAGAGAAGGAAGGTGAAGAGCAGGGGAGGGGTATGCGAAGGAGGGGGGGGGATGAGGAGAAAGGGGAAGAGAGGAGGGTCAAGAGAAGGGAGGGATGAGGAGGAAGGGGAAGAGCAGGGGGAGGGGTAAGAGAAGGCAGGGGCTTAGCAGGAGGAGGGGGTGATGGTCACTATGCGCGGGTATAAATGTTCCGAACCTTAATGGAATCTGACCCATATATCAATCAGGTCAACCCATGTGTTGCGTTTCCAAAAGGGTCACCCATGTTAGAATCGGTGAACGCCCAGGTAATATTGTTGAAAACATCTTAATAACTTATTAAACCAAAGGTATTTTTATGTCAAAAGAACGGCAGAAACTGGATCTATATATGAAAACTCTTTCAGGACAAAATTTAAAGTAAAACTAAAGATATTTGTAGTTGTATAAAAGTTGCATTTTTCATTGGTCGTAGAGCTGGAAATCCGCAATATTCATCTCAGAACAATGCTTATTTCACTCAGAATCGTTAATAAACGTAAGAGTTTTATACGTCTCAAGAAATATAGAAACATAATCTTCATTTTAAATGCCTTACCATGGGCATATTTGTATTTAAAGCGAAGATACGTGTATTTTTATAATCGGCGAGCTCCGATCCCGCACAGATCGAGCAACGGAGTAACTCTCTCTCAGAACAATGCTTATTTCACGGAAATTCGTTAATAAACACATATGTTTTATATGTCTTATGAAAGATAGAAATATAAGCTTCATTTTAACTACATTACCATAGAAATATATAAAGTTCTAATGAAGATACATGTGTTTTAATAATCGCCGAGTTCCGACCCCGCACAAACTGATCGACAGAGCAACTCTCTCTCAGAACAATGCTTATTTCACGTAAATTCGTTAATAAACACATATGTTTTATATGTCTTAAGAAAGATAGAAATATAAGCTTTATTTTAAATACCTTACCATAGACATATATAAAGCTCAAGTGAAGATACATACGTTTTAATAGTGGCATTCAGTAGCTTGTCGGTCATGGAATGCAGAAGCCTACGCACTTGCCAATATAGTGTGTAATTAACAAAGATACGCATATAAAGCCTAAAATATTATATGCCTTCAGAAAGACAGAGATATGCTCGTTTTTGTGAGTGCACCAAAGGAAATATATTTTGTTGGAGGACAAAGATATATCAATTCTAAAATAAGTTTCGACTCGCGCCCGGGCGAGAGATAGCGCGACTCTCGCCCCATCTATTGGAAATTCTGTTCACCTAATGACCCAAAGCTACTCAAAGCCTCCTAGCATTACTTAAATAATGAAGAAATATGGTATATTTAGTCACTATAATGTTGGTGCTTAATGCAGAACACGAGAAAACATATATTTACTATGAAATAATATACTTTCATTATGAAATAAGTAAATATGTGGCCTCACAGGAAGTCAACGTTCCAGGTGTCAATGTTGTGGAGCGACTTATCCAAGATATATTGCTGTCTGGAAAGTGTTTGTTGGCATATCAACCTTCTGTACACAGTGATCCAGTCGTCGTACTTCTCTCCTTAAATGATCGCAAATTTAATTTATTATATTAACAAGTAGAATACGTATTTCTAATAATATCTAACATAACTAGCCAGAAAACATTTAAGACTTATTGAAAAATACATGACTGGAAGTTAAATCGACTTCATAGAACAATAGTGTTGGTCTATACTAATCGTTATTCGTTAGTATGCGTTCGCTACTTAAAACATTTACTGAACTGATGTAAAATCTCCCATGTCTCTTCGCACATGGAACACCGAACCTTACACACTCTCTGATATATTGTTTAATTAATAGAGATTCACTAATAAAGCTTATAATTGTATATGTTATCAAAAAGGCATAGATAAAGTCGTTATCTTGAGATGATTTCGGGGCTTTTTAGTGTCCCCGCGGCCCGGTCCTCGACCAGGCCTCCACCCTCAGGAAGCAGCCCGTGACAGGTGACTAACTCCCGAGTACCTATTTACTGCTAGGTAACAGGGATATAAACTTACGTTCGGTCTTACGTTTTAGTCACAGATTAGATAATAGTAAAGTAAAGTTCATTTTATTCAGGAAAGTACATAAATAGTCGATTTACAAACATAATATTGGATTTATTGATAGAGCTAGTACATACAATACCTAAAGCCACTAGTACGCATAGCGTTTCGGGCATATTATTGAGAGAGGAAAGATATTTATATATAAACAAATTTTTTTTTTTTTACCGACGCTCTCCCTATTGATGGGAACTACAACCTAATGAAGATAAATGTTAATTTTATGTAGATACTGTAATAAACGAAAGTTTTTAATGTCATCAGAAAAGCAGAAATATAGGAAAATTTTAAATCCCTTGTCATAAATATAACTGAAGTGAAAGCAAAGATATATGCATTTTGATAGTTACTTGATGGCTAGGATTGAGTGTGTGAAGCTCTACACTCCAGCTAATAAATTTTGTAATTTGCATATATGTTAATTAACCTTAAAAATCTATGTGTCAGAAGAACGACAGATGTAGACGTTAATGTGACAAAATTTCAAGGAATATATATATATATATATATATATATATATATATATATATATATATATATATATATATATATATATATATATATATATATATATATATATATATATATGGGAGTTAAATACCCTAGAATTCCCTTCTCTTTAGGGCTCTGAGTATGGTGCAGTGGGTATATTATAGAGCTCGCGGAACGCCAGGCGAGTGTCTTACCACTACACCACGGAGACTGTAATGTGTTTTTGTAATGATTATTGATGTGTTTATTTGTGTGGGTGATTAAATATGTATGTGTATGTATATATGTACGTATATATATATGTACATGTATGTATGAGTGTGTACTTGTGCATATAACATTAATAATTTTGTAACTAGCGTCAAAAATTGTTATTTGCTTAGCTAAACGAACTAGAGGGTTCAGTTCCTGAACCGATTATGTGCCTCTGTAATCCTTTACACCACCGCCCACGAGATGGGTATGGGGTGCATAATAAAGAAAGAAATTGAAATTGTCCAGCCAGGCGGGGAAAACCGGCTGCACAATACTGATAAAATATGTAATTCACAGAGATGCGCTGATAAACATTAATGTTTTTTTTTTACTTTTTACTTTTTTCTACTTTTTTTTTACTACTTTTACATGGGCTTCGTGAATCTGGTCCATGACACCCAAGGGGTCCGTGTAATTTCCTAAAGCTAATTACCCCAGAGGAACAGGCCTCCTCCGATTTGTAGTTTGGTCCACCAGGCTGTTTGACGCCGCTGTCATTTACACACACATTATCTGTTTATTTATTTATTTATTTATTTATTTATTTATTTATTTATTTATATTCAAGAAGGTACATTGGAGGTTAACAGAGAATACAGAAATTAAGTTGAATTTATATTTTATATATATATATATATATATATATATATATATATATATATATATATATATATATATATATATATATATATATATATATATATATATGCCCATATATATATATGGGCAAAGAGAAACAGAGGCAAAGAGGGTTTTCGTGGTGAAAAACAAAGCCAGGATGTTGCTTTGGTAAAGGGTGATCGAGGCTCCAGATAGAATTTTTGTGTAAGGACTAGGTTACAGGAAAGTTGCAAAATACAATGAGGAGCCCATTATGCATGAAGTGTTCTCGTTGGGAACATATGGCTTGGAAATGCCAGTTTGACCCCAGGTGTTGATACTGTGGTAAGAAACACGACTCTCGAGAGTGTAGAGTCAAGATTAAAAACGGTGAAAAAATCGTACCATCTTGTTGCAATTGTGAAACAGGACGTGAAATGGAAAGTGAAACGTGTGTAGAAGAAAGTAAGGAAGAACATGACGTATTGATGATAGAGGATAGTCAGGAAAAGGCACTTTCTCGTAGTGTTAGCGGTGTTCAACCTTCTGTAGTGACAGATGTTGAAACAAAGGTTACAGTAAAATGGTATACAGAATTAACAAAAATAGATATGAATAATATTACTTTTGATGTTAGTAGATGTTGTGCAAGTGAGGAGGAAGCAAAAATGTTACGGTGATGGAAGAGTGTCTAAGAAAAACTCGTATCCCATGGAATGTGACGGACAGGGCAATGGTAGTTTTATTATTAATCATTAAGTAGAGTGAGGATATTATCTTGGAACGTTAATGGGTTAAAATCTAGTGTGGTGGATGTGCACTATTACACTCTTAGAGAGTACTATATTAACCTGAAATGTTAAATGGGATTCTTGTATTGTGATTTGTGTATTTGTACTCATTGAATTTGTGCACCCCTTGGTAGGGGGGGACGGGATATTACGCATTAAGGGGATTAAGGATAAAGCGGTCATAGGCGTGGATTAGCGATTCCGAGGTCCATCATCCCCCCCTTCCCCCCCACCCCCGGTACATGGAATTAATGACCTTAGCCAGTTAGAACTGAGGGTGGGAATTTATTTTATTATTTCCTTCCGCCCTCCTAGGGAGATAGGGGAAACAAGAATTTTCCTTGTGTGGAATATTGCATGCTGCACGGTGAATCATGGGCGTTCTGTAGGTTTAATTCTAGAGTTACTAGATAGGAAAATTCGTAAAGACATATGACATTCATCAAGACCTGTGGGCTGAGTGGAGCGGAGGATCTTTGGTGGTTGACTTAAGGGTCGAGATGAGTAGTGAAGATCGTGCCACATAGAGCCACCTGTGTATGGAAATCAGATAAGAAAATCAGAAGCGGGGAGCCACATAGTGCCACTCCATATTAGGTCACCCAAGGTGTGAGTGGTAGCAGTCGAAAAAACAGTGAAGATAGGTATCTATTATGGACCACTATGTTCATGTTCATTTACAGTAAAGTAGCCACCTATGAAGGGCAATCAGATAAGAAAATCAGAAGCAGAGTGCCACTTAGAGCCACTCCATATTAGGTCATCCAAGGTGTGGGGGCAGCGACAGTCGTAAAAACAGTGAATAGGTATCTATTATGTGCCGCTATGTTCATGTTCATGTTCATTTATACAGAAAAGTATGACAGTATATTTAAGTAAAAAAAAATGAATTTATTTGTATAATAAACACTCAGGTGAGCGGCAGTTATGCCCCCACTTCCCTCTATGGGACAGGTGTAAAAACAGGATCATCTCAGTAGGGGTGGTCCCCCCCCCCCTCACCACCCTTCCTCGTACTTGATGACCTTGAGTGTACCGTAAGAGGGACCCGCCTCCCTTAGTTGTTTTTAAGTTGGTTATATTTTAAGCTTTTATACTTAAAGGAGAAAAAGAAATAATCCTGATGATTTATAGATTATATTATCAAAGTACATAGGGTTAAACATAGTCGTATTGTAGGTCATCTCCCCCCACATAATATTTACTAACAAGGGCCCTCCTCCGTGCCCAGAGGTCCGTTGTGGGGTCTTCCTCCCCCTCCTCCTCCTGGGACAAAGATGATGACTCATCATCTCTCAGAGAGTGAATGGGTTGTAGTGGGCCTCCCTCAGGTGACTGACTGCTGACGTCATAGGGTTCACTCTCGCTGGTGGGGCGTTGTCCTTCCTCTCCTTGTGGTTCAATGACGTCACCACCTTCACTCTCGGTGGACATTCCTTGGGCTGAGGCGTTGGGGTGGGGATCCGATGGTATGTCTGGGTGACCATACGCTAGGCTAGCGTATTTATTTAGGTAAAAGCGCTTATCATCAAATGCACTTAAACCCCTCTTAGTATTGAATGTGGTTGCCATCTGTCCCCCTATATTCCTTATTTGTGAATAATTGAAAGTATTTACTACCCCATTGCTGTGTAGAGTCTCTTTAAAGTGGTTATGTGTTAAAGATCTTTGCACAGCTCGGGGAATACCCTTAGCGGTGATGGAATTTTTATTGTCAAGCAAAAGCACACTATACATTTTGGGCTTGAGTGCCACAACTTCAAGGATGTGTTTATCTGACACCTCTGACTTTAACAGCCCTAAAACACCCTTTTTAGAAGGATCATACAAGGGGTGAGTTTCAGGAAAATTACTCGTATCCATCCACAAACTAAGGGGTTCTTTCCCCATCTCATTAAAGACATCTTCAGCTAGTAAGCTGAAAATGAAACTGTCTGTATCACTATACAGCAGTTGTACCCTATCTGAATAGTGGTTCTTAAGTACCCTGTACCAAAAATGGTACAAACTGTATTTTGCTAGCTCAAGAATCTGGAACCCAATGTAATTAGGATGAGTAATTTTAATGAATGGTCTGGAACTGACAGACAATAATTTATTGTCACCTAAATGCACCATACGTTTAAAGCGAGGATTCTTCACCTCTCGTAAAAAGACCCTAGCTGAAGTCACTAGTTTGGTGTCAATGGCATAACGGGCAGGGTTCAGTAGTGTTTTACCAAAAACACTGTTCGTCAGTAATTTGAACAGTGTTTTCCTATCGTTACTGGTGGAGGCATTTCTATTGTTAACGTTGGTGTTAACAAATTCTGCCATAAAATCTGACTGACGGAACTCGTAAATTGCATGTATTGTTTCCACTTCAAGTCCTATCTCAATAAATAGTTGTAAAAGGTGAAGAGATATGAAATAATGTTTCTTGGGGAGATGATCTCCAACCAGTTTAATATTTTTTTTAGGGAGATTTGTAATGTTATTTGTTTCCAGAAGTCCCCTACTAAATGGTGAGATATCCTCCATACTTATTCCCCTATGGTGTAAACAAAGGGGTAGATCGTCTGTTAGTCTAGCTATTTCAGGTCTTATGTGTTTGGTGTCAATTAAGAGCCAGTACCCTTTGTTAGAAGAGAATGGGTGTTCTGTCATTATCTTCCCTCCACTAATGAAGGAGTTCATCTCATCAGATGATAGTCTCCTTAGTCCCCCATAGGGCAATTTCTTAGTCATACAACTCCCATAGAGGGAGTTGAAATCTAGATACAGTAAGAATGAAGACCTATACTCCTGGGGGTTAAAAGATGGGTTGACATAGCGGTTGTTAGCTCTGACATAACTCCTAACTGCAGTTGTAAAACCCCCTCGTATGTTTTGTGATAAGAGATTGTGCAACGTCACATCTGCACTTAACTGCACTCATAGCAATATGGAAGTTGTAGTGAAGGACCTGGTGACTCTAGTGGGAGCCCTGAGGACAGAGTTGGACTCTCTGCGGGAGGAGGTGCGTCAGCTTAAAAAACTACGAGAAGTAACGAAGGAGGAGACCAGCAGTAAAGGGACCTCGTCTTGGAGAGTTGCGAAAGACAGGGGCCTTAAGAAGACTTTGATAAAGCCGCCTTCAAACGCCATAGCAACTTCAAATTCATTTGACGTTTTGGAGGACGAGTGCTGTGGAGAGACTGTGGATCGCACAAAAGGGAAAGCAACGAAGAGAAAGGAAGCGCAGGCCCCTCAGAAAGTAAAGGAAGTACCTAAGCAAACATTAGTTGTGGGAGATTCCCAGATAAGGTATTTGGATAGAACGTTTTGTGCTAGAGATAGGGGGAACAGGTTAAGGGTTTGCTATCCCGGAGCTGGCATTGGTGATATTATAAACAACATGAATGATATTATGGCTGGTAATGGGAACAATCCCATTATTTGCATTAGCGTGGGAGGAAATGATGTTGGTCGAGTCAGGAGTGAGGAACTGATTCAGAGGTATAAAACAGCCATAGAGTTAGTTAGGAGCAAGGGAGGAATCCCGATCATATGTGGCATTCTTCCAAGAAAGGGAGTGGGAAATGAATGGATATCGAGGGCACTTGGTGTCAATTGCCGGCTGGAAAGATATTGCAAATCAAATGCAATATCTTTCATAGACAACTGGGAACACTTCTATGGAAGAAATGAAATGTATGCTCGTGATGGGGTGCATCTATCGAGAGCTGGGGTTGTTGCTGTTGCGAACTCGCTAGAAGAAGTGGTTAGAGGTGTTTGTTTGGGTTTAAACTGTTAGTAGTTAGAGGTATGGGAATTGATTTGGAGGAAGGAGGTAATAAAAGTATGTGTTTGTGGGAGAAAGGAATTGGCAAAACGATCAGGGAAAGAGAAGGTCCGCAAAATAACAATTCACTTAGGGTATATTACACTAACAGTAGAAGTCTAAGAAATAAAATTAACGAATTAAATGCTCTTGTCTGCACAGAAAAAATAGATATTATTGCACTTACCGAAACGTGGATGAATGTAGAAAATAGAGAACTATTAGCTGCATATCAAATATATGGATTTAAACTATTTCACACAGATAGATATATTAGACGAGGAGGTGGAGTAGCCATATATGTTAGGGACAATTTGAAATGTAGTCTCAAAGAGGGAATCAAAACAGAGCCACACACAGAAACTATTTGGATTGAATTAAACGAAAAAGCTAATAATATTATAATAGGAGTAATATATAGGCCACCAAATTTAGACAGAATGGAAGCAAAGCATCTATGGGATGAAATATCTAGAGCATCTAGATCTAACAGTATTTATGTCATGGGTGACTTTAATTTTAGCGGAATAAACTGGTTGAACAAAACAGGGAATAGTGAAGCAGAAGATTTTCTAGAATTAATTGACGATTGCTTTCTTACGCAACACATTAAGGAACCAACACGGGAAAATAATATTTTAGATTTAGTGTTAACTAACAGGGAAACGCAAATTAATGACATCGAAATAGGGAGTGAGCTAGGGAGCAGTGATCACAAAGAAATCAGATTTAGCATAGAATGGAATAGACCAGTAGGAGAAAATTCTGTTAAAGTGCCAGATTTTCGAAAAGCTGATTTTAATAGCCTAAGAAATTTTTTGGGTCAAATTGATTGGAATGGCTTGGGTATGGGGTGTGGGCCGGTCTTGGAGCGAGACATGAACCCAGCGATAGGTGACTTAAATGGGGATTTCGATGTGGATTCAATATATAACTTATTTAAGAATATTCTAAACAAAGCACAGGAACGTAGTATACCATACAAATTGAATAGATCGTATACTAATGACCCAAAGTGGATAACAAAGAATTTGAAGAACCTTATAGGTAAAAAGAGAGCTTGGTACAAAAGGATTAAAAATGGGGAGGTCACTTTAGAACAGGAATTCGTACAACTGGTTAGAAATGTTAAAAAAGTGATAAGGAAAGCAAAAAGAAACTATGAAGTTCGCATAGCAGGGCAAGCAAAGACAAATCCTAAAGGGTTTTTTCAGTTATATCGTACTAAGACTAGGGAAAGGATAGGTCCATTAAAAACTGAGACAGGTCAAATAACAGATAGTGATGAAGAGATGAGTAGTATTTTTAATAAATATTTTGTATCTGTATTTACTAAAGAGGTACTTAACAATATGCCTTCAGCCGAACAAGTCTATGTGGGTGGGGACGAGGACAGGTTGACGAGTTTAGCAGTTACCAGGGAGGATGTTCTTAAACAAATAGTAAAACTCAAACCAAACAAATCCCCAGGGCCGGATGAAGTGTTTGCTAGGGTGCTTAAAGAATGCAAAGAGGAGCTTTGTGACCCACTGTCAACCATATTTAATAAATCAATAGAGTCAGGCAGAGTGCCAGAGTTTTGGAAAGTTGCTAATGTGATACCAGTTTTTAAGAAAGGAGATAGATCACTTGCGTCTAACTATCGACCAATTAGCCTAACGTCTATTGTGGGAAAGTTACTCGAATCTATAATAGCAAATAAAATTCGTCTTCATCTTGAAAAACATAAATTAATAATTGAGTCGCAACATGGTTTTATAAATGGCCGTTCATGTTTAACAAATTTGTTATCTTTTTATTCTAGCATTGTTGAGGCAGTTGATAGTGGTAAGGATTGCGATGTTGTATACCTTGACTTTAGCAAAGCTTTTGATACAGTGCCACATGAAAGACTGATTAAAAAAATAGAGTCTCATGGTATTGGGGGTGCTATATTAAGCTGGATTAGGGCATGGCTATACCAAAGGAAACAGAGAGTTAGTATAAATGGAATCAAGTCAGAGTGGGAAAATGTTGTAAGTGGAGTGCCTCAAGGCTCTGTCCTGGGACCTCTGTTGTTTATAATATATATAAATGATTTAGATTCAGGTTTGAGTAGCAACATTTGCAAATTTGCCGATGATACGAAAATCGGTAGGGAAATTAATTCGGAGGAGGACTCACTATCACTTCAAGTTGATCTAGATAGGGTTTTGAAATGGTCAAAGGATTGGCAGATGCAGTTTAATGCTGATAAATGTAAAGTTCTGAGGTTAGGTAATGATGATAGAGTTACAAGATACGAGCTAGATGGTGTTGTGATTGCGAAGTCGGATTGCGAAAGGGATCTGGGAGTTATGATTAGTAAGAATTTAAAACAAAAGGATCAATGCATAAATGTTCGTAATAAGGCAAATCGGACACTTGGATTTATTAATCGCAGCGTTAGTAACAAGACACCTGGTGTGGTTCTCAAGCTATATCTTGCTCTAGTTAGGCCCCATTTAGATTATGCAGTTCAGTTTTGGTCGCCATATTATAGAATGGATATAAATTCACTTGAACGTGTCCAGCGTAGGATGACTAAGTTAATTCCCCAAATTAGAAATCTTTCATATGAAGAAAGATTAACAAAGCTTAAGTTGCATTCACTGGAAAGGCGAAGAGTTAGGGGTGACATGATAGAGGTTTACAAGTGGATGAATGGACATAACCGGGGGGATATTAATAGGGTATTAAAAGTATCAACACAGGACAGAACACGAAACAATGGATATAAATTGGATAAGTTTAGATTTAGGAAAGACTTGGGTAAATACTGGTTCAGTAACAGGGTTGTTGATTTGTGGAACCAATTGCCGCGTAACATTGTGGAGGTGGGGTCCCTCGATTGTTTCAAGCACGGGTTGGACAAGTATATGAGTGGGATTGGGTGGTTATAGAATAGGAGCTGCCTCGTATGGGCCAATAGGCCTTCTGCAGTTACCTTTGTTCTTATGTTCTTATGTTCTTAACTCCAACGATATTCTGCTACTTTTCAGGAAGCAGTCGTAGGAGTACCCTGGGAGGCTACAATAGTGTGCCAATTCTAAAGAATATATATCATTTAGAATTGCCCTGTGGTGTGTAAAAATGTCAGCCAGTAATCCTACATCACACCTCAAATAAATGAGGAGGTAGTCTTTTAATGTCCTACACCCTGTAGCCTTCCATACTAATTTAGAATGTCTATATTCTTCCAAAGTTATACCTGATTTGTTTAGGGAGCTGTAGAACATTTCAATAGGAGGGAGTGTTGTGTCATTAAAGCAGCTGATTTTTGTGGTATATTCATAAGGGAAAAACTGCTTACCCTTTAAAAGTAGGTGGTGACTCTTTTTGGGCAAACCTTCTATCATTGAGTGAGTGAATGTTAAGGGGCTGGCTGAATCAATGTGGGTCTTTGCTAGGGATGAAAGACTACCTGTAATAAAAGCCAGTGAATAAAGAAATTTAAGCTTCCCTATTTCTACCTTAAGATATTTCGTCCCCTGTCTCATGAGGATATTGCTCTTAATATTTGAACTCATGGCAAACTCCCTCAAAATTAAGCCCATGTCATAAGACATATTATGAGCAATTAGGACTAAACTCTCTAGAGCATTTATGTGGCAGAGGTTGCAGTAATTACATAGAGCTCCAATATAATTGAGTTTTTCCCTAAGGTGATCATGATGTTGAACCTTGAAATTGGAGGGGGTAAATACCTCCTCACAAAACTGGCAGTGAGTCTGTCTCCTAAAATGGATCATATCCTCAAGAGACATGTCTATTTCATAATGGGGGAGAGTGGATCTGATAATTTCCCATTTGGTAGCAACTCGCTGCATGAAATGAGTAACACTGTCCCCCCCAAAATAAGTAAATTTATCAATGACAGTGTGGTTCCTATCAACAATTATATAGCTGTATGCTATAGGTCTATGTATGGCTGTAACAGAACCTAGACAATCCTCAGTGCTTAGGACACACTCAAAATCAAAATAGCCCACATGGGAAGGGGGGTAACCTTTCCCCGTATTTTTAAAATGGAGTGTGTCCCCAGGCTGAGGGTAAATAATTTTCTGAGTGATGTCGCAGGAAGATGAGTGATTTGTTAGCTCAGATGAATTTTGATATTCTGAGAGACAGTTTCTACAGAAGACTGTCTTTCGTCTGTGGCTGTGAGTAAAGTTCCATAGGAACTTATCGAACTCTTTAATTAGGGCCACATGAGATTCCCCCAATACCAATAAAGGAACTATGACCGAGTACTGTCTGCGACCACGACGACAAAGAGAGACGTGATAGACGCCGTCTGTATGTTTGTGTATTGAATACAAAAAAATGGATAGTTTATTTCTATTCTCCAATTTAGAGATATCCTCCCAAGACAGAGGGAAGGATAAATTGTCGTATTTGACCATTTTCCTAATCCTAGAGTGAGACTCTACAAGTCTCCCTATACGTCTCCACTTCCACCCTTGTTGTGATGCCAGAAAAGCAGCAATGCACTGAATAATGCATGTTTTATTGTTACAAGCCGGGTTTGGGTTGAAGACCTCATACCGTCCCCTTAGAAAGGGGGGATAAGGGACATAATCCCCCAAAACTGACCTTACACTTGCATTACAGATGACGATTTTGAGGAAATCGACATTATATAATATGAAACCACTCCCCTCTGTTTCTGAAAGGAGATCTTCCAGTCGTGTAATCATAGAACCCACCCAGGTATCAATAAGATTACCCACCTCCTCAAGAGTTACCAGTCTCAAGAGTTACCAGTCTAGCAGGTGTTGTTATGAAGTGTTCCCTAAAGTCATCATCTTCTGTGAGTTGTTGTTTTAAAAGTGTTACCTTTACTTCGAGAAGGATTTTTAATGATGAAGTAAAATTGCCATGTCCCCCAAGAGAATTCATGTAATTCTCTATTTCAGATATGTAATAGTCCCTAAAGTTGCTTAGGAGTCCTATAGGGTCTGTGGCGAAGGCTGAGGGGATGGAATATTTCATCCTTGTAAAGAGATCATAAGAACATAAGAACATAAGAACAAAGGTAACTGCAGAAGGCCTATTGGCCCATACGAGGCAGCTCCTATTCTATAACCACCCAATCCCACTCATATACTTGTCCAACCCGTGCTTGAAACAATCGAGGGACCCCACCTCCACAATGTTACGCGGCAATTGGTTCCACAAATCAACAACCCTGTTACTGAACCAGTATTTACCCAAGTCTTTCCTAAATCTAAACTTATCCAATTTATACCCATTGTTTCGTGTTCTGTCCTGTGTTGATACTTTTAATACCCTACCAATATCCCCCCGGTTATGTCCATTCATCCACTTGTAAACCTCTATCATGTCACCCCTAACTCTTCGCCTTTCCAGTGAATGCAACTTAAGCTTTGTTAATCTTTCTTCATATGAAAGATTTCTAATTTGGGGAATTAACTTAGTCATCCTACGCTGGACACGTTCAAGTGAATTTATATCCATTCTATAATATGGCGACCAAAACTGAACTGCATAATCTAAATGGGGCCTAACTAGAGCAAGATATAGCTTGAGAACCACACCAGGTGTCTTGTTACTAACGCTGCGATTAATAAATCCAAGTGTCCGATTTGCCTTATTACGAACATTTATGCATTGATCCTTTTGTTTTAAATTCTTACTAATCATAACTCCCAGATCCCTTTCGCAATCCGACTTCGCAATCACAACACCATCTAGCTCGTATCTTGTAACTCTATCATCATTACCTAACCTCAGAACTTTACATTTATCAGCATTAAACTGCATCTGCCAATCCTTTGACCATTTCAAAACCCTATCTAGATCAACTTGAAGTGATAGTGAGTCCTCCTCCGAATTAATTTCCCTACCGATTTTCGTATCATCGGCAAATTTGCAAATGTTGCTACTCAAACCTGAATCTAAATCATTTATATATATTATAAACAACAGAGGTCCCAGGACAGAGCCTTGAGGCACTCCACTTACAACATTTTCCCACTCTGACTTGATTCCATTTATACTAACTCTCTGTTTCCTTTGGTATAGCCATGCCCAAATCCAGCTTAATATAGCACCCCCAATACCATGAGACTCTATCTTTTTACTCAGTCTTTCATGTGACACTGTATCAAAAGCTTTGCTAAAGTCAAGGTATACAACATCGCAATCCTTACCACTATCAACTGCCTCAACAATGCTAGAATAAAAAGATAACAAATTTGTTAAACATGACCGGCCATTTATAAAACCATGTTGCGACTCAATTATTAATTTATGTTTTTCAAGATGAAGACGAATTTTATTTGCTATTATAGATTCGAGTAACTTTCCCACAATAGACGTTAGGCTAATTGGTCGATAGTTAGACGCAAGTGATCTATCTCCTTTCTTAAAAACTGGTATCACATTAGCAACTTTCCAAAACTCTGGCACTCTGCCTGACTCTATTGATTTATTAAATATGGTTGACAGTGGGTCACAAAGCTCCTCTTTGCATTCTTTAAGCACCCTGGCAAACACTTCATCCGGCCCTGGGGATTTGTTTGGTTTGAGTTTTACTATTTGTTTAAGAACATCCTCCCTGGTAACTGCTAAACTCGTCAACCTGTCCTCGTCCCCACCCACATAGACTTGTTCGGCTGAAGGCATATTGTTAAGTTCCTCTTTAGTAAATACAGATACAAAATATTTATTAAAAATACTACTCATCTCTTCATCACTATCTGTTATTTGACCTGTCTCAGTTTTTAATGGACCTATCCTTTCCCTAGTCTTAGTACGATATAACTGAAAAAACCCTTTAGGATTTGTCTTTGCTTGCCCTGCTATGCGAACTTCATAGTTTCTTTTTGCTTTCCTTATCTCTTTTTTAACATTTCTAACCAGTTGTACGAATTCCTGTTCTAAAGTGACCTCCCCATTTTTAATTCTTTTGTACCAAGCTCTCTTTTTACCTATAAGGTTCTTCAAATTCTTTGTTATCCACTTTGGGTCATTAGTATTCGATCTATTCAATTTGTATGGTATACTACGTTCCTGTGCTTTGTTTAGAATATTCTTAAATAAGTTATATATTGAATCCACATCGAAATCCCCATTTAAGTCACCTATCGCTGGGTTCATGTCTCGCTCCAAGACCGGCCCACACCCCATACCCAAGACTTTCCAATCAATTTGACCCAAAAAATTTCTTAGGCTATTAAAATCAGCTTTTCGAAAATCTGGCACTTTAACAGAATTTTCTCCTACTGGTCTATTCCATTCTATGCTAAATCTGATTTCTTTGTGATCACTGCTCCCTAGCTCACTCCCTATTTCGATGTCATTAATTTGCGTTTCCCTGTTAGTTAACACTAAATCTAAAATATTATTTTCCCGTGTTGGTTCCTTAATGTGTTGCGTAAGAAAGCAATCGTCAATTAATTCTAGAAAATCTTCTGCTTCACTATTCCCTGTTTTGTTCAACCAGTTTATTCCGCTAAAATTAAAGTCACCCATGACATAAATACTGTTAGATCTAGATCCCCCATGGCCCCCACCCTATTAATTAAGTGGGGAGTGTCTATAGCATCCTCCCCATCTGGGGAATTTTCTTCACTAATTAGGTCATTAACTCGATTGTTGACAAGAGGTCTAAGACCACTAGGGCCCGGCTGAGAGATGTCTCCCCTATCACCGCCACCATCGTCGTCGTCATCATCATCATCATCATCACTCATCACTTCCTCTCCCCCTTCCCCTCCATTTGCAATGGACTGTCTAACCCCACCTCCACCTAAGGGGTTATTGTCACGCTGTGCTTTGTCATGTTCCTCTCCTACCTGCCTCTGAATCACACCTGGACAATAATAATAATAATAATAATAAAAGGCAACACCCTCTCACTAAACCCCATGACATAAGTTCTCAAAAAAAAAAAAAAAAAAAGCTTCTTAAGAGAAATAAAGGTGGAGGGTTTATTCACTCACCACGGGGACATGTTTGTAGATGTTCAGAGGTCAAGTCCTCACACAGAGAGGTCCCACAATTATCACAAGGGAATGTGTGGTGAGGTCTCAAGGTGGTATTTCCACACAAGAAGCACATGAAGCCATCCTCTCTGGAAGGGAGGGTGGGCTGGCGACGTTTACCCAATGAAGGAAATAGTGTATAATTTATATACACACACTCTCCCACACTCACGGAGAAGGGGAAAACCCATCTTAATATTTCTCATTTGAATTAAATATCCATAAATAAATAAATAAATAAATAAATAAATAAATAAATAAATATATATATAAAATACGGTCATACCTCCAGCACAGGTTCTCCTGTGTTCACCACTAGACTGTACACATGCAGTTTCTCCGCAGAAGAAACATGTGTAACACCTATGAATGAAGAGATGTGATGAGCGCCATCCACAAATTCTACAAATATCACCAACTCGAGACATCACGATCACGCTTACCTAGAATAAATAAATAAATAAATAAATAAATAAATATATATATATATATATATATATATATATATATATATATATATATATAGGGTATTAATTTCATCAACACAAGACAGAACACGAAACAATGGATATTGAATAGAAGTGTTTCTATTCTATTTCTATTCTATTTAAGAACATAAGAACATAAGAACAAAGGCAACTGCAGAAGGCCTGTTGGCCCATACGAGGCAGCTCCTATTCTATAACCACCCAATCCCACTCATATACTTGTCCAACCCGTGCTTGAAACAATCGAGGGACCCCACCTCCACAATGTTACGCGGCAATTGGTTCCACAAATCAACAACCCTGTTACTGAACCAGTATTTACCCAAGTCTTTCCTAAATCTAAACTTATCCAATTTATACCCATTGTTTCGTGTTCTGTCCTGTGTTGATACTTTTAATACCCTATTAATATCCCCCCGGTTATGTCCATTCATCCACTTGTAAACCTCTATCATGTCACCCCTAACTCTTCGCCTTTCCAGTGAATGCAACTTAAGCTTTGTTAATCTTTCTTCATATGAAAGATTTCTAATTTGGGGAATTAACTTAGTCATCCTCCGCTGGACACGTTCATAAGAACAATTTCATACTCTATTTCTATTATATATTCTATTTCATACTCTATTTCTATTATATACGTGTTCGTATATACGTATATTCGTTCGTTCGTATATATATATATATATATACTATACGTGTTCTGTCTTGTGTTGATGAAATTAATACCCTATTAATACTCTTGTTCTGTCTTGTGTTGATGAAATTAATACCCTATATATATATATATATATATATATATATATATATATATATATATATATATATATATGTCGTACCTAGTAGCCAGAACTCACTTCTCAGCCTACTATTCAAGGCCCGATTTGCCTAATAAGCCAAGTTTTCCTGAATTAATATATTTACTATAATTTTTTTCTTATGAAATGATAAAGCTACCCTTTTCACTATGTATGAGGTCAATTTTTTTTTATTGGAGTTAAAATTAACGTAGATATATGACCGAACCTAACCAACCCTACCTAACCTAACCTAACCTATATATATAGGTAAGGTTAGGTTAGGTAGCCAAAAAAAGCTAGGTTAGGTTAGGTTAGGTAGGTTAGGCAGAGGAAAAAGCCTTAATTCATGAAAACTTGGCTCATTAGGCAAATCGGGCCTTGCATAGTAGGCTGAGAAGTGAGTTCTGGCTACTAGGTACGACATATATATATATATATATATATATATATATATATATATATATATATATATATATATATATATATATATATATATATATATATGTATATATATATATGAAATATATATATATATATATTTCATATATATATATATATGAAATATATATATATATATATATATATATATATATATATATATATATATATATATATATATATATATATATATATATATATATATATATATATATATATATGTGTGTGTGTGTATATCACGAAAATAAACACGTGATTAAGAATGTGACAATGTCAGACCACGGAGGAAAATGAAACAGGAATTTCCTTAAGTACTTTCGTATATTAAATTCATCTTCAGAAGGAATGATTTTACAGATCGAGTGATAGGTATAAATAGGCAGGAGAGAGTGGTGAAGTGGGGTGAGGTACAATACTTGGACAACGCAGACGGCTCATTGGCCCATCAGATGCACCCAATTGGCCCATCCGATGTAGCCCAATGGCCCATCCCATTTTATGCTTGTATGTCTGCTGTATCAGATGGGCCATTGGGCTACATCGGATGGGTCAATTGGGTGCATCTGATGGGCCAATGAGCCGTCTGCGTTGTCCAAGTATTGTACCTCACCCCACTTCACCACTCTCTCCTGCTTATTTATACCCATCACTCGATCTGTAAAATCATTCCTTCTGAAGATGTATTTAATATACGAAAGTACTTAAGGAAATTCCTGTTTCATATATATATATATATATATATATATATATATATATATATATATATATATATATATATATATATATATATATATATATATATATATATATATAACTTTTTAGACACTCAACCCACCAGGAGACTCGAACACTGGCCAACAAGGTGGCAGTTGCATGCTGTATCCACTACGCTATACTTCAAAGCCATTTTAAGAGAGGTAGGAATTCTGGGGTATTTAACCAACCAGAAATTCCAATCCTCTCCCAGGCGATGAGATAGTGTGGGACCTCGGATGCTCTTTCATCGGTTCCTGTTATATGGGAAAACTCAGTGCCAAATGCTTAATGCACAGACTACCCTATTCCAGTAGCTGAAGTTTATAACTTTTTAGACACTCAACCCACCAGGAGACTCGAACACTGGCCAACAAGGTGGCAGTTGCATGCTGTATCCACTACGCTATACTTCAAAGCCATTTTAAGAGAGGTAGGAATTCTGGGGTATTTAACCAACCAGAAATTCCAATCCTCTCCCAGGCGATGAGATAGTGTGGGACCTCGGATGCTCTTTCATCGGTTCCTGTTATATGGGAAAACTCAGTGCCAAATGCTTAATGCACAGACTACCCTATTCCAGTAGCTGAAGTTTATAACTTTTTAGACACTCAACCCACCAGGAGACTCGAACACTGGCCAACAAGGTGGCAGTTGCATGCTGTATCCACTACGCTATACTTCAAAGCCATTTTAAGAGAGGTAGGAATTCTGGGGTATTTAACCAACCAGAAATTCCAATCCTCTCCCAGGCGATGAGATAGTGTGGGACCTCGGATGCTCTTTCATCGGTTCCTGTTATATGGGAAAACTCAGTGCCAAATGCTTAATGCACAGACTACCCTATTCCAGTAGCTGAAGTTTATAACTTTTTAGACACTCAACCCACCAGGAGACTCGAACACTGGCCAACAAGGTGGCAGTTGCATGCTGTATCCACTACGCTATACTTCAAAGCCATTTTAAGAGAGGTAGGAATTCTGGGGTATTTAACCAACCAGAAATTCCAATCCTCTCCCAGGCGATGAGATAGTGTGGGACCTCGGATGCTCTTTCATCGGTTCCTGTTATATGGGAAAACTCAGTGCCAAATGCTTAATGCACAGACTACCCTATTCCAGTAGCTGAAGTTTATAACTTTTTAGACACTCAACCCACCAGGAGACTCGAACACTGGCCAACAAGGTGGCAGTTGCATGCTGTACCTCTACCTCTCTTAAAATGGCTTTGAAGTATAGCGTAGTGGATACAGCATGCAACTGCCACCTTGTTGGCCAGTGTTCGAGTCTCCTGGTGGGTTGAGTGTCTAAAAAGTTATAAACTTCAGCTACTGGAATAGGGTAGTCTGTGCATTAAGCATTTGGCACTGAGTTTTCCCATATAACAGGAACCGATGAAAGAGCATCCGAGGTCCCACACTATCTCATCGCCTGGGAGAGGATTGGAATTTCTGGTTGGTTAAATACCCCAGAATTCCTACCTCTCTTAAAATGGCTTTGAAGTATAGCGTAGTGGATACAGCATGCAACTGCCACCTTGTTGGCCAGTGTTCGAGTCTCCTGGTGGGTTGAGTGTCTAAAAAGTTATAAACTTCAGCTACTGGAATAGGGTAGTCTGTGCATTAAGCATTTGGCACTGAGTTTTCCCATATAACAGGAACCGATGAAAGAGCATCCGAGGTCCCACACTATCTCATCGCCTGGGAGAGGATTGGAATTTCTGGTTGGTTAAATACCCCAGAATTCCTACCTCTCTTAAAATGGCTTTGAAGTATAGCGTAGTGGATACAGCATGCAACTGCCACCTTGTTGGCCAGTGTTCGAGTCTCCTGGTGGGTTGAGTGTCTAAAAAGTTATAAACTTCAGCTACTGGAATAGGGTAGTCTGTGCATTAAGCATTTGGCACTGAGTTTTCCCATATAACAGGAACCGATGAAAGAGCATCCGAGGTCCCACACTATCTCATCGCCTGGGAGAGGATTGGAATTTCTGGTTGGTTAAATACCCCAGAATTCCTACCTCTCTTAAAATGGCTTTGAAGTATAGCGTAGTGGATACAGCATGCAACTGCCACCTTGTTGGCCAGTGTTCGAGTCTCCTGGTGGGTTGAGTGTCTAAAAAGTTATAAACTTCAGCTACTGGAATAGGGTAGTCTGTGCATTAAGCATTTGGCACTGAGTTTTCCCATATAACAGGAACCGATGAAAGAGCATCCGAGGTCCCACACTATCTCATCGCCTGAGAGAGGATTGGAATTTCTGGTTGGTTAAATACCCCAGAATTCCTACCTCTCTTAAAATGGCTTTGAAGTATAGCGTAGTGGATACAGCATGCAACTGCCACCTTGTTGGCCAGTGTTCGAGTCTCCTGGTGGGTTGAGTGTCTAAAAAGTTATAAACTTCAGCTACTGGAATAGGGTAGTCTGTGCATTAAGCATTTGGCACTGAGTTTTCCCATATAACAGGAACCGATGAAAGAGCATCCGAGGTCCCACACTATCTCATCGCCTGGGAGAGGATTGGAATTTCTGGTTGGTTAAATACCCCAGAATTCCTACCTCTCTTAAAATGGCTTTGAAGTATAGCGTAGTGGATACAGCATGCAACTGCCACCTTGTTGGCCAGTGTTCGAGTCTCCTGGTGGGTTGAGTGTCTAAAAAGTTATAAACTTCAGCTACTGGAATAGGGTAGTCTGTGCATTAAGCATTTGGCACTGAGTTTTCCCATATAACAGGAACCGATGAAAGAGCATCCGAGGTCCCACACTATCTCATCGCCTGGGAGAGGATTGGAATTTCTGGTTGGTTAAATACCCCAGAATTCCTACCTCTCTTAAAATGGCTTTGAAGTATAGCGTAGTGGATACAGCATGCAACTGCCACCTTGTTGGCCAGTGTTCGAGTCTCCTGGTGGGTTGAGTGTCTAAAAAGTTATAAACTTCAGCTACTGGAATAGGGTAGTCTGTGCATTAAGCATTTGGCACTGAGTTTTCCCATATAACAGGAACCGATGAAAGAGCATCCGAGGTCCCACACTATCTCATCGCCTGGGAGAGGATTGGAATTTCTGGTTGGTTAAATACCCCAGAATTCCTACCTCTCTTAAAATGGCTTTGAAGTATAGCGTAGTGGATACAGCATGCAACTGCCACCTTGTTGGCCAGTGTTCGAGTCTCCTGGTGGGTTGAGTGTCTAAAAAGTTATAAACTTCAGCTACTGGAATAGGGTAGTCTGTGCATTATATATATATATATATATATATATATATATATATATATATATATATATATATATATGCGAACAAGCCTGAATGGTCCCCAGGATAATATGCAACTGAAAACTCACACCCCAGAAGTGACTCGAACCCATACTCCCAGAAGCAACGCAACTGGTATGTACAAGACGCCTTAATCCACTTGACCATCACGACCGGACATAATGAGGTGATAGCCGAGGCTATTTGAACCACCCCACCGCCGGCACTCGGATAGTAATCTTGGGCATAGCATTTTACCAAATCACCTCATTCTTTGGGGCACACGTGAGGAACACAAATGCGAACAAGCCTGAATGGTCCCCAGGACAATATGCAACTGAAAACTCACACCCCAGAAGTGACTCGAACCCATACTCCCAGAAGCAACGCAACTGGTATGTACAAGACGCCTTAATCCACTTGACCATCACGACCGGACATAATGAGGTGATAGCCGAGGCTATTTGAACCACCCCACCGCCGGCACTCGGATAGTAATCTTGGGCATAGCATTTTACCAAATCACCTCATTCTTTGGGGCACACGTGAGGAACACAAATGCGAACAAGCCTGAATGGTCCCCAGGACAATATGCAACTGAAAACTCACACCCCAGAAGTGACTCGAACCCATACTCCCAGAAGCAATGCAACTGGTATGTACAAGACGCCTTAATCCACGACCGTGACCATCACGACCGGACATAATGAGTTGATAGCCGAGGCTATTTGAACCACCCCACCGCCGGCACTCGGATAGTAATCTTGGGCATAGCATTTTACCAAATCACCTCATTCTTTGGGGCACACGTGAGGAACACAAATGCGAACAAGCCTGAATGGTCCCCAGGACAATATGCAACTGAAAACTCACACCCCAGAAGTGACTCGAACCCATACTCCCAGAAGCAACGCAACTGGTATGTACAAGACGCCTTAATCCACTTGACCAACACGACCGGACATAATGAGGTGATAGCCGAGGCTATTTGAACCACCCAACCGCCGGCACTCGGATAGTAATCTTGGGCATAGCATTTTACCAAATCACCTCATTCTTTGGGGCACACGTGAGGAACACAAATGCGAACAAGCCTGAATGGTCCCCAGGACAATATGCAACTGAAAACTCACACCCCAGAAGTGACTCGAACCCATACACCCAGAAGCAACGCAACTGGTATGTACAAGACGCCTTAATCCACTTGACCATCACGACCGGACATAATGAGGTGATAGCCGAGGCTATTTGAACCACCCCAATACGAACGATTCGGTACAGCACATTAGCATTAGATATTTGGTGGTAGATATAAGAGATTATATGTTCCTTAATGGAGCCCTGTTGCAACAGGGCTCCATTAAGGAACATATAATCTCTTCCCATAACCAAACCATCGCCAGAGAAATCCTAGTAAACAACACAGAAATCATCGATAGATACAGCGATAGCAGGCGGCTTGACGTTTGCGAGGCACTACACATCAAGAAGTCAACACCAGCAATCAACAGCCAATTATTGCACAACTATATTCTACCCACCTCAAGACTCCGCTCCAATATAGAAGCATCAAGAAATATGGACCAATAGGCTTTCTACAAACACTTCTATTCAATACCCATTGTTTCTGTTCTGTCTTGTGTTGATACTTTTAATACCCTATTAATATCTCCTAGTGTTCTGTCTTGTGTTAATGCCACATCACCCTTCTCTCCTCACCCAAATGTAGATATAAAATCAGGGAAACGCAAGTTCTAATCAGTTGTGTATTTGTGAAGTCTTTGAAAATGTAATAAGTTTTACGAAACGCGCCCGTGTCGCGTCAGACTAGAAATAAAAATGAATTTTGGAGAAGTGATTTTTGATTTACCTCCAACAGTGAAGCGTAATGTACGAAAGATTGAGAAAATTCGTGTTAGAATTATTAATCTTACTTTTTCGGTCATATTTAATAATATATGTCTACAGGAAAGACTGCTACCAAAATATACTAATATATATATATATATATATATATATATATATATATATATATATATATATATATATATATATATATATATATATATATATATCGTACCTAGTAGCCAGAATGCACTTCTCGGCCTACTAAGCAAGGCCCGATTTGCCTAATAAGCCAAGTTTTCCTGAATTAATATATTTTCTCTATTTTTTTTCTTATGAAATGATAAAGCTACCTATTTCATTATGTATGAGGTCATTTTTTTTTTATTGGAGTTAAAATTAATGTAGACATATGACCGAACATAACCAACCCTACCTAACCTAACCTAACCTATCTTTATAGGTTAGGTTAGGTTAGGTAGCCGAAAAAGTTAGGTTAGGTTAGGTTAGGTTAGGTAGGTTAGGTAGTCGAAAAACAATTAATTCATGAAAACGTGGCTTATTAGGCAAATTGGGCCTTGCATAGTAGGCTGAGAAGTGCGTTCTGGCTACTAGGTACGACATATATATATATATATATATATATATATATATATATATATATATATATATATATATATATATATATATATATATATATATATATATATGCTTGCATTCTTTCTAGAGATAATATGTTTTTCTTTTTTTTTACAGATGACACACCGCTGTGCATAGATTTGGCATCCAGCAGCGCTGAGAGCGGTAGTGAGAGTGACACACCCAACTCAGCAGAGTGGACATTACCCATATCCGGCTATCAGCCCTCAACTCACAGGGAGGGGAGGGGTCGTTCACGGGCTTACTCTACCCCCCTTTCCTCCCCCAGCCCCATACCCCAATCAATCAGCGACAGCAGCAGCAGGAACAGCAGCAGCATCAGCAGCAGTGGTGAGAACACTACCGTTAACATCAGCATCACAGACCGTGAGAATAGCCTTGACTCAGACGACAGCTCAGCAGACCTTGACCTTGACTCATCAGCGTCTGTCCGTTCTGACTGGTTAGCACCGTCTGGCATAATAGCTGACCGTGCAGTGTCGCCCATTCATCTCGGAGGGGGACTATCACCACCCCCCACCCCCCCTAGTCCTCTCCCATCACCCCCCCCCACCTCTCTCTCCCTCTCCCCCACCTGCCCTAGAAATTCAACCTCAGCTACTGGATCGAATTGATAACTATAATGGTGGTTATGTTCGGCTTTCATTCTCCATACCAGAACATGTTAACACCTCCCCAGGACTCTATCTGAGAACATACAGTGATTTTTTCATTAATGAGATACGTGCCCTTTTCTCTCCACAACACCCATCACTCCTAATTTACCCAGACATCACTCTAATTGTGCGGAATTTAAATGTACAACAAGACGGTGAGGAGGAGGAGAATCTATTGGATCCTATAAATAACGATGGCTTTCCCATATGAGGTGAGGGGCGAAGAATAACTCTAGTGGAGGTAGACACTCATTGATTTTTGGGCTGACGAATTGACAGGGAAAATATCCCAGTACCTTGAAGAAAGGGAGGGGTCCAATGTCTTGGTTGAGCGGCTCACCGGGTTTTACATTAACTGTGGTCAGATTGAACATCCGATAAGATTAGGCTCGCATGTAGACTACCCTGAAGGCATGCGTGGAAAAAAATTGGTTTTCAATCCAGAGGGAGAAACGGATATTTGCCTTATGCAGTGTGTTGCTGCTTATAATTGTTTAGCTAAAGGGATGCGACTAGGTAATATCCGCGCTAGATCTGTGAATGCTGGTTGGTGTCTCAGACATATTAATTGGCCAGCAGATGTCAATTCTGCAGTGACGTTTGAGGATATTCACAAGGTAGAAAAAATGAATAAAGTCAGTCTATTCATCTATTCACTAGAAAGAGATGAAAATGCTAGACGACGACAACGACACTACATTACACTAGCTAGGAAGGGAAGAGGGGGATATACAGA
Source organism: Procambarus clarkii (assembly GCF_040958095.1). Classification (NCBI taxonomy): domain Eukaryota; kingdom Metazoa; phylum Arthropoda; class Malacostraca; order Decapoda; family Cambaridae; genus Procambarus; species Procambarus clarkii. The sequence goes on along the minus strand of NC_091161.1, from coordinate 23,702,781 downwards.
TGTCATACCATTGCTGATGTTGGAAGCTCAACACTTAGTATTCATTAAGGATTTTAACCAATATGTACGTAATATGCACAGCAATCCAGATCGCATCCCAAGTCATCACAGCTTTTGTCATTGTTGTATGATATCACTCCCAGCAGATCGCATGCAGAGTCATGAAAGTACATGCAAAGTACATCAGACTCTCAAATTCTACCCACCAGAGAGGAAGATTACTTTCCGTAACTATGGACGGGGATATGGTCCTAGTCACATGTGCTTTTATGACTTTGAGTGCATGTTAGATCGCTCGAACCCTAAGGGAATGATAGAATCACGTCACAACGCAGTGGCGTATGCGTACATTATCATTGACAGACAGATGAATATTGTTGAGAAAGATACTTATTTGGGTAAAGATGCGGCCAATCACTTTGTGACCACGCTAGAAGCGTCATGAGCTAGAATCAAGAAGGGGTTAGTATCCTATGAACTTCACATGTCCCAGCAACAGCAGGCGATATTTGAGACAAAAACGGCCTGTGAACTCTGTGATGAACCTTTTAACGGGGAAGATGTAATCAAAGTCCGTCATCACGACCACACAGTAAGATTCCACAATTATCAAGCAGCTTACTGTGATAGATGTAATTTGCAGTGTGTAAATTCATACAAGTTCCTATACACTTTTTCACACAACGCTTCCTATGATTTAGGAGTAATCCTAAACGAGATGAGAGATAGACCAGGGAGTGAAATAGATATATTAGCTAAGGATGGATTTAAATTTATGAAAGTTGATGTGAACAACTTAAGATTTTTGGATAGTTTAGCCCTTCTCAACGGCTCGCTAGGAAGAATAGCCAAGGATCATATTGATAGTGGGAAACCTACCACATTCACTTTGGCTATGTTAAAAGGTGTAAATAAAGCGGCCATCCCAAAACTGCTCAAGGGTAAACAATCATTCTGCTATGATTATTTATCCTCTATGTCTGTGTTAGATGAACCACACCTTCCTTCTCGCGATAAGTTTTACAATACACTAAAAGACGAAGAGTTGTCAGAAAAAGATTATAAACAAGCCTTAGAAATTTTTGATTTGGCTAAATGTCGCAACATAGGGGAGTATCTGCTCCTTTACCTCAAAGTGGACACAGGTTTGCTAGCTGATGTGTTCACAGTCTGGCGAGATACCATGCTTGCTCTCTACAAATTAAACATTTCCCACTACATTTCTTTACCCTCATTTGCTTGGGATGCATTCTTGCTTAAATCGAAAGTTGAACTTGATGTTGTGTCAGACCCATTGTTATATGATTTACTTCGTCGGAATCTCCGAGGTGGCTTCACCAGTGTGACGAGACAGTACACGAATGTGGAGAACCAGCACACAGGCTTAGATCTAGGGGAAGATAGTAGCTACATCATTTACTTAGATTTTAATAGTCTTTACGGGGCGTGTATGACTGAACTGCTCCCTCGTGGCGGGATCCGGAAACTGACACACAATGAGCGTGACGTGCTGCTAGAGCAAGGCTTGGAGAACATCCCATGTGATGGGTCCAAGGGATATTGGGTGTTGTGTGATACACTGCAGGTCCGACCTGAGGTAGCTAGGTATACAGATGAACTGCCCCTTGTTCTTTCACATACTTGCATTACCGAGGAACACATTTCACCCTACAGTAAGAATATTCTTACAGAAGAAAGTCGCGGCCTGCCTAAAAACAACACTAAATTAATTGCTTCTCACCTTCCTCAGAAAGACTACCTCGTTAGTCTGGACTTGTTACAGTTACTCATGCGCATTGGATTAGAAGTAGCTAAAGTTCACGACATCTACGAATTCGAGCAGGAGAGCTACCTTAAAGACTTCATTGAAACCAACGTTCATGAACGTGCCAGTACCAAATGCGCGATAAAAAAAGGCTTTCAAACTCGTATCAAACTCTATATATGGAAAGAGTCTCACAGATGTATCTAAATATGGGAACAAACACTATTTGGTCACAGATCGTAGACATTTCCTGAAACATGCTCGAAACCCGTTCTTCAAGCGGAGTCTTTTGTTAAGTATGGAACGTGTGATATGTACTATCAAGCAGAAGTCTCTCCTAGTCAGCACTCCTACGTATCTGGGTTATCATATACTTCAAATTGCTAAGAGGCGTCTCTATGAGTTCTGGTATGATGTTGTCAAACCTGCGTACGGGGATAAAGCGAGTCTGTTATATACAGACACAGACTCTTTCATCATTAAACTGGACTGTCAGGATGTGTTTGAAGAGTTGAATAAGTCTCCTCTCTTCGACTGTATGGATTTTAGTAATTTTAATGACACACATCCATCCTACTCTAAAGCGCGAGAAGGTGAACTAGGATTGCTCAAGTCTGAAATAGGCTCTAAGATTATTAACCAGTTAATTGCTCTCAGACCTAAAACATATTCGTTCACCACACATGATGGAGAGCACACTTGTAAGTGTAAGGGCGTACCATACCACCTACAAGAGAAACTCTCACATGACTCGTTTCAGCACACTCTTGAAACAAACACTTCAATCAGGTTTGTGTCGAGATCTATACGCAACGTGCAAGGAAAGATTTGTACATGTCGCAGTACCTGCAGAGGTTTGTCAGCGTTTGACGATAAACGCTACATTTTAAGCCCCACACAGTCCCTAGCGTATGGTCATCCTGATATTCCCAATAACAATGATGATGAGATGGATGTAGAAGTGGGAGAGGAGGAGGAGATGGAAGAAGTGTTTATGGAGGAGGAAGTAGAGCAAGCACAGAGACTCTACCCAATATTCCGCCCCTGGAGCAAACGCGATGTTACAGCTCAGAAACTATTCAACCCTCACTAGATTTTATGTTGTACAATTGTTAGTTAGTATTAAGATGGATGCCCCATATGACTAGAACTATTTATACTAAATGAATAGGATGTTAATATTATTGTTTGTGAACTGTAAGAACTATGATTAGTTTTAAAAATGTTGTTGCTGTACACTAAACACCTGTAAATGACTATGATTGTATAAATACCATCACATTTCCTTAGTTTTAGCAGTTTTAACGAAGCATTAATCATGGACAGTTCCTATGATATAATCCATGAGGAACATCTAGATATTTTCAGAGAACCATCTCGTGTTATTATTGCTGGTTATTCAAACAGCGGAAAATTCTACTTGTGCAGTAAACTTGTAAGGAAGTATCAACACAAGTTCTCCTCAATAATCATATGCGGAGGAGGTTACTCTGAATTACGATCAGATCCACAAATTAAAGGGAAGCTTATCGAGCATTCAACCATTATTGATCCTGTGGAAGAGTGAGTGGATAATGACTCGCATATCTTAGTAATCTATGATGACCTTTTTACAGAGTCTGCGAATTCAAAAATCGTATCAGACATGTTTACTAGGGGCCGACATTTCATGGTTTCCGTCATATAGATTACTCAAAACATATTTTTTCCTGGTAAATATTCGAGGAATATTAGTTTAAATGCTTCTCATTTCATATTTGTTAAATCACGAGACCTGTCACAAATTGAAACACTCGGACGACAAATATTTGGGAAAGTGGATTCAAAGAAATTTGTAGAGTTATATAAGCAAGTTATTAGCCAACCCTACGGCTATTTGCTAGTAGATCTGGGCTCGAACACTCCATCTACGATAACATTACGCGGTAATATTGTTCACGAACCGCCCTATGAGATAGTTTACCAATGGTGAGCAAGAAAGATGTATCGGAACGAGTATATAACGACCCCTCATCTAGCGGGGGGCTTGGAAGGGTACAGAGATTGTATAAGGCCGCCAAATTAATCACATCTAGTATAACTCTAGCCGATATAAAGGACTATCTGAAAAGCTCTGACTCCTATACGTTGCATTATTTACAACCACATAAATTCCCTCGGCGTCGGGTGTTAAGCCCTAAACCACGACTATTTCAAGCTATAGACTTGGCCGAGATGAGTTTATTGGACAAACATAATGACGGAGTGAAATATTTACTCGTATGTGTAGATATTTTCTCCAGGTACGCCCAAGTAGTACCCTTACGCGCCAAGGATGGGAAAAGTACCAGTAAAGCTCTGGCTTTAATTCTAGATTCACCTCATTCTCAGGGAGTGCACAAAATTAATTCTGATCGAGGTAGAGAATTTTATAACGCCACTATGAAAAAAATGCTGGCGGCAAGGAAAGTACAGTTATATAGTGTATTTTCTCAGGACACTAAAGCTTCAATCGCTGAGCGGTTCATACGTACTTTAAAAGGTAAACTTTACAAGTTTATGACGGCGCACAACACTTTAAAATACATGCAGGCTCTACCAGATATTGTGAAAACATATAATTTAACCCCACACAGAGGATTGAAGGGGAAGACACCCACGGAGGTGCACGCTCTATCCTCGCCCAGCGAACACGCCAAACAATTTGATTTAATGTATAAAAGCCCGAGCAAATCAAAGAGAACTGTCATTCCTCGATTGAATGTTGGTGATACAGTACGCATCACTCTATCTGATCGCATTTCCAAGTTTAAGAAAGGGTTTAAGCAGCAGAACACCCGAGAGATATTTATAGTTACACGTATTGATCGGAGACAACACATCCCTTTATACTTTCTAAAAGATCTGAATGGGGAAGAAATTGATGGTGGCTTCTATAAACAAGAATCTATAAATCTATAAACTATAAGATTTATATACATATATAATATATACATATATATATATATACATATATAACTATGAATCTATAAACAAGAATCTATAAATCAAGAATCTATCTTCTATATCTGCCCGAAACGCTTTGCGTAATAGTGGCTTGGGATGCCGTTCTTGGGTTGGACTTAACAGCCACAGCAGACATTGCCCCCAAGCAGACACCCAGGGCACATTTCAATAACCCCACGGGATTGACGGATGTCTACTACATGGTTTCCTGCACAGATACTACATCTCTGACCTGGCTGTTGCATTACTGGACGTAGTGAGTGCGTTGGTAATACCTGAAGCATTGACATAGGCGGCAGTATCGTTGCCTGGAGATCTGATGGGGTGTGCAGGCCACACCAAAACATTTGAGGCCGTTGTCAGCCGCGAGAGTGGCCTCTGCTGGAGACTTGAGGGTGGCTCTCAGGTTTCCATCCTGCTGGATGAGGTTTGCTGAAAGAGCAGTCAATGACTGGTTCTGAAGGTTGATGCTGTGGATGATATAGGCAATCGTTCTTTCGGCGATAAGAACGCTCACTTGGTAGACGATGTACTTCTTACCGCCAGATAGTGGTGGGGTGGTACGAGAATCAGGTTTTCTGGTTCTAATGCCTCGATTGTTGTGGGATTGAACAGGCCTTGGAGTGTTGCAGCACTGATGAACAGAATCTGGAGTTCATTTTCCTCCATGATGATGTCGATGAAAACACCAGAGTTTTCCGTCAAGAGGACCGGAATCTCGGCCTTGGTGAAGGTTCCTAGGAACCAAACCTTGATTCAGTGGAACATGGTGCTATTTAATTGGCACCAGGAGTGAAGAAAGAGTCCTCTTCATCGGGTCAGTGCCGATGGAGGATAGCTTTTTATCTGGATAGTGCTCTGATCGCCAATTCACATTACTGAAGAAGGCCTTCCGTCTCCTCCCGGTATAAAACGCCAGGATGGGAGTGGGGTTGACATTCTAAGAGTGAAGCGCTTTTGTTGTAGTTGTTACAGATTCAACTACTGGGAACAAAAGTTCCAAGTAGCCTGGCTATGGTGAGCCCGTAGTGGACTTACCTGGCACCGGAGCGGGGCTGTAACTTTTTTCAAGCAAGTTGTGGAGGCGAGAGTGTGAAGCGCTTCGTGAGAAGTTATATATAACTGACCGCCCCCCCCCCCCCACACCTTATTTCGTCGCCATGCTTTCATGTAGTCAGGTGAAGATCGACAAATCACGAGCCTGTGCAGGCGATGAGTCACAATAACGTGGCTTATGCTGACCAGACCACACACTAGAAAGTGAAGGCACACAGACGTTTCGGTCTGTCCTGGACCATTCTCAAGTAGATTGTGTCGAGGAAGTCGACTGCCTTCCTCACTAAGTAGTGTGACGGAGTTCCCCCCCTTTTAATTCTCCCACGCCTGCAGTAAGAGTCATGTCTGCTTTTCCCAAGCGTTCTCTACGTTGCAGGCTACAATTTGATATATGGGAGAGAGTGAAGTGTTCTCGGAGAGCCGAGAAATTTGTGAAATAGTAATATTTTGGCCTGTGGTTTAGGCCCTTTAGGGAGCCAAGATGGCGCTTGCCTCCCTAATCTCCCGCCAAAACCGTGTGACGTCAGTGGCACCGGATTGGTCACCGACAGCAATGTGGCACCGGATTGGTCACCGACAGCAATGTGGCACCGGGAGCCAATGAAAACTTCCCGTAGCGAAAGTGACGTCACGAAGGAAGGGGGTCCGGCCCGCGAGCCGGGCTGGCGCCATCAGTCAGACACGACACGTCATAGAGGTCGGACGTGCGACGGTTGGTCCTGTCAGTTGGACAGTTGTTTCCCGCTCCCGTGGATTTACGCGTCACCTGAAGTCCGCCAGTACTCTGAGAAGTCTTCCCTAGTTCATGTGTTGAACCAGAAGAGGGAATTGACGGTTATTTGAGCAACAAGTGCTCCAGTCAGGTACTGTGCCAGAAGCAGTGAAGCCGTGCAGTGACGTATGTGACGTCTGTGGCAATTCACCAGTTCGTGACAGCGTAGTGGCTGACAGAGCCACTGGGTAGCTGAGGAAGAGAGGACTATTTGGGGAAACCGGACGACTGTAGCTGAGACGTAGGCGACAGCCATTGATGGGAGAAGACGACGGCCAGGAGACCGACTCCAACCTTCAAGAAGTCAAGAAGGAGGACGGACCTGCAGTGAGGAGGCACGGAGACGACGCGCTAAACGGTGGGACGACGAGAGGCTCTGGTAGGACACGACGACGTGTAGTGTGGGGGCGTTCCCGACACGAGGACCAGGAGCTACATCTCGACTCTCATCGGAGGATAGGGTGAAGTAGGTGTTTCTAGTTCCCTCCCCATTCCCCTTTAGTTAGCTATATTATTCGGCTATATTATCTAGCCTGAGGATTTTATATGTTGTGAGCAAGTCTCACCCATGTCACGGTAAAGCACCAGTGTGCTAGACAGTACTATCAAGAGTACTTGTAATATTCATGTTGATTATTGGTGTGTACAGGCACCAGGAACAAGTGATAAATTTACTGTGTTGTGTATATCTTTCTATAGATTTTGATATGAACATATAGTGGTAAATTATATATAATATTATGCCAGTATTTGAAAGTTAGGCTGTGTGCCCAGAAATCATTTATTTTCCATGTATTGATATTTGATGTATCTACATTATATATGCTATGTTCATACAGTGATTATTCATTTGTGAGTACAGTGAATTATTGCGTTATCACCCACGAGAGAAAGTACTGAAAACTCCAGTGTTAATATGTCATAATATATTGTGGGATGAATAACAGTGTAAGACCATTACAGTGAGTCATGGTAGCGTTGATTGTAGAAAAGACTGTTTGAGCCTGAGTGCAGTGTAACTGAGTAATACGGTCTATTTGTGCCAATATCGAGTGTGCGAGTTTCTAGTAATATTGGAGAATTTAAAGAAACAGCGCGTGTGAATCTAGAAAACAAGCAAAGAGCTTCCGCGCGGGGGGCCAGGCGATCAGCTGTTCTTGACACTTGATGAGGAAGGGGGAGGTGTTGCCCCCTAGTGATCGCAGACTATTCGTGGGAATTACCGGCCGCGTCAGGATCAGTTGATTTATTTGTTATTGTTTGGCCTTGCGACACCTTTCATACATTTTAAGTAAAATACAAAATTACCTTTGTGTTTTTATCATTTCCTCCATTGATCTTGTGGCTACATTATACTGAAAGCATTGAGTGATAACAATAAGTACCTGCCTGATTCCTGATCTTTTAAGTGTGACCTTGCCAAGGCTACCACTAATTCCACCAGTCCACTGATGGTGTTACTGGCCACCTAAAACACCAGTTGGCGACCTTGTGGTTAACCGTAGAGCCCGATTGTTGGGGAGGGCACACGACAGTCAAGTGAACGAGTCGTGTTCTCACTCTTTCTTAATAAGAGGCCGTTAAGATTGACTGGGAGACTCTCCTGGCATGCAGTGGCGCCATGAGGATCGAGTGAAGACCCGCAGGGCTACGGTGAGTGACCTTGAGCATAACTATTGCTCACCCCAGACTAGAGTGAAGAGAGGTAAAACCCCAACATTGGCGACCTTGCCAGGATATAGATCGAAGTAAAGGTTGCAGTGGTGGTACTTGGCAGTGGTGTTAGAGATCAGGCGCAGGTTATCACTCATAGCACAAGATGGAGGATGATAAAGTAACCAGGTTTATTGACTCTAGAGATGAACAGGTGCTGGAAGAGTGCACCAAGGCACAGTTACAGGCTATAGCGGATCATTTTGGAATAAAGCTGAAATCTGCCAGAGTTGGTGAAAGAAGAATAGAGATAATGGCTCAGCTCAGGGCTCGAGACGAAGCTTTGGGGGAGGAACGGCCCCAAACACCTGCCAGTGTGGGTGAACACCTGAGTATTGGTGGAAGCAGCAGGGAATCCAGCGGCAGCAGGAACAGCATTAAGCTGGAAATAATGAAGTTGCAGCTGGAAGCACAGCAGCGCAAAGAAGAGCGAGAAGCACAGCGGCGCAAGGAAGAGCGAGAAGCAGAAGCGCAGCTGAGGAGAGAAGAAGCACAACAGCGCAAAGAAGAGCGAGGAGCACAACAGCGCAAGGAAGAGCGAGAAGCAGAAGCGCAGCTGAGGAGAGAAGAAGCACAACAGCGCAAAGAAGAGCAAGAGCGAGAAGCACAGATGAAGCGTGAGGAGCGAGAAGCACAACAGTGCAAGGAAGAGCGAGAAGCACAGCTACGCCGAGAAGAACAAGAGCGAGAAGCACAGCTACGCAGGGAAGAACACGAGCAAGAAGCGCAACTACGCAGGGAAGAACACGAGCGAGAAGCTAGGATGAGACAACAGGAAATAGATGCCAACAAGGAGGTGGAGCTGAAGCGAGCTGAACTGGGACTAGGTGCCCCTGCCCCACCGCAAACGGAAGACCGACGAGTGAGGGAACGAGACCTGCCGGTCTTTGTGCCTAGTGAAGCCGAAAGTTTCTTCGATCACTTTGAGAGAGTTGCTGCTATGAAGAGGTGGCCGAGGGCGGAGTGGGCGGAGTTGGTCCAAGGGAGGCTCACAGGTGAAGCTCGTGAAGCCTTCACTATGCTCGACTTCCAGGAATGCACCAACTACGATGCGGTAAAACGAGCTGTGCTCCGTTCCTTTAAGCTCACGCCAGAGTGTTACCGGAAGAGGTTTAGAGAATGTACCCGGTTGCCAGGAAAGTCGTATGCGGAGACGGCGAGGGACATAGAAAGAAAGCTCCTTAAGTGGCTGGACTCTGAAGAAGCAAGGTCGGTCGAAGAGGTCAAGGAACTAATGGCCATGGAAAAGTTTATGTCCGTGCTCTCTCCTGAGATCAGGATGAGGATAAAGGAGGCGGACATAAAGGACCTGAGGGCCGCAGCCGACCGGGCCGACATGTTAGAGGAAGCACTACGCCCACGCCGAGAGGGACAGCACCGACCACCCGCATACGTCGGAAACGATAGGAGTTATAGAAGGACGGATGGATGGAGGACAGGAGCGAGTTCTCCCAAATCCCACCACTCAAGTTGGAACAACCCGAGGATCAAAAGGTATTGTAGAGCCGATAGAGGAGAGCCAAGCTGAAAGCTCGGGAGTTGTTACTGCAACGAAGGAAACAACAAGCGGTGCGGGAAAGACAGAGGGTGCGACGGCCTCTGGAGGCAGTGCTAAGGCGAGCGGTGGCAGATGGTCTCCGCCGAGGGGCCGCTGCTACAACTGCGGAATACCCGGACACGTCGCGTGGGAATGCAGACGCCCTAAGCAGCGGGGACATGTTGCTTTAGTGATGTTCGAGGACCAGAGGGCCGAGGGAGTGCGGGATGAACCCGTGCTGAATGGGGAGAAGAAAGTTCACCCGTTCATGTGTCAAGGAACCGTAAGGATGGGGGGTCGCAGACCCCATCCCCGTGAAGATGCTAAGAGACACCGGGGCTGACTTTACCCTGGTAAGTGAAACCCTGTTCCCCGAGGGTTACAAGAATACCAGTGTGGGGGTGGCAAGTGTGACCACTGTGGGAGGCCCAGTGAGGATGCCCCTACACCAGGTAACTTTAAATTCCGAATATGGCTGCAAGACCCTAGTGGTGGGAGTCTGTACATCAATGCCCAAGATGGAGGCACGCGTCATCTTGGGGAATGACGCGTGTGGAGGATATGTCCTCCCGCATCTCGTGAAAGGCGAAGAGTGCATAGAAACAGTACAAGAAGACAGGCGGAGAGTTGAACGCCTGTGGGGACGAGAAGGGAATCGCACCGGGGGCGATCCCAGTTTGTACTGTGACACCGAGACAACGCAAAGAACAAGGAGGTTGTGGATCTGATGGGGCTGAGGAGTCGACTGACAGCCTGGGAACAGATCACCTCTGCGTAGGACCCAGAGAACGAGTGGATGGCGAAAGTAGCCCGAATGGTGAGTTGCAGGTGACACTCACCAGTTCTCCAGGGGTAAACCGCACTCGTCTCGGAAAGTTGCAGCAGGAGGAGTTCCCGAATTGGTTAGTGAGGCCGAAGGAGGACGTGTGGGTCCTGAGAAGGCTTACTTTCCATTTATCTATATTATATATGCCATGCTATTTATGATGAGGGAACGATGGACACCAGGAGCGACCGTGGGAACGGTGAATAAATATGTCCAGAAGTTCAAAGAACGTCTCACAAGAGCGAAGGAACTGGCTAGGAAACTCCTGAAGAAGGCGCAACGTAAGATGTCGGAGTGGTACGACAGGAGAGCTGCGCAGAGGAATTTTCAGGTCGGATACCAAGTAATGGTTGTGCTCCCAGGTAAAGGTAGGGTGACCAAGTCGCGGTTCAAGAGACCATACCGAGTGCTGCGACGGTTGGGTCCAGTGTCGTACGAGATTGGGAAGCCGGATGGACCCCGAAAGAAACAGGTGTGTCGCGCAGACCGCCTGAGACCTTTCTTCAATGTGGAAGGAAGAGCCGCCAGGCAGGACAGAACGAGTACCAGAGAACCCCAGCGGAAGACGGGTCTGAGTGTACCGAGGGACCAAGAACTCCCGGAGGAGGAAAGTAAGTGGTCCAGGGCGGACGGCACCAGTCTCACCCGCACTGAGAGTCTGACAAGGATCAAGGTCAAGCACATCAAGGGGAAGGACGACGTAGTAGCGGACGCCCTATCCCGCATACACTAACGAGACATGACTCTTATTTTAAGGGGAGGGGTATGTGACGGAGTTCCCCCCCCCTTATAATTCTCCCACGCCTGCAGTAAGAGTCATGTCTGCTTTTCCCAAGCGTTCCCTACGTTGCAGGCTACAATTTGATTTATGGGAGAGAGTGAAGTGTTCTCGGAGAGCCGAGAAATTTGTGAAATAGTAACATTTTGGCCTGTGGTTTAGGCCCTTTAGGGAGCCAAGATGGCGCTTGCCTCCCTAATATCTGCCGCCAAAACCGTGTGACGTCAGTGGCACCGGATTGGTCACTGACAGCAATGTGGCACCGGGAGCCAATGAAAACTTCCCGTAGCGAAAGTGACGTCACGAAGGAAGGGGGGTCCGGCCCGCGAGCCGGGCTGGCGCCATCAGTCAGACACGACACGTCATAGAGGTCGGATGTGCGACGGTTGGTCCTGTCAGTTGGACAGTTGTTTCCCGCTCCCGTGGATTTACGCGTCACCTGAAGTCCGCCAGTACTCTGAGAAGTCTTCCCTAGTTCATGTGTTGAACCAGAAGAGGGAATTGACGGTTATTTGAGCAACAAGTGCTCCAGTCAGGTACTGTGCCAGAAGCAGTGAAGCCGTGCAGTGACGTATGTGACGTCTGTGGCAATTCACCAGTTCGTGACAGCGTAGTGGCTGACAGAGCCACTGGGTAGCTGAGGAAGAGAGGACTATTTGGGGAAACCGGACGACTGTAGCTGAGACGTAGGCGACAGCCGTTGATGGGAGAAGACGACGGCAGGAGACCGACTCCAACCTTCAAGAAGTCAAGAAGGAGGACGGACCTCGCAGTGAGGAGGTACGGAGACGACGCGCTAAATGGTGGGACGACGAGAGGCTCTGGTAGGACACGACGACGTGTAGTGTGGGGGCGTTCCCGACATGAGGACCAGGAGCTACATCTCGACTCTCATCGGAGGATTAGGGTGAAGTAGGTGTTTCTAGTTCCCTCCCCATTCCCCTTTAGTTAGCTATATTATTCGGCTATATTATCTAGCCTGAGGATTTTATATGTCGTGAGCAAGTCTCACCCATGTCACGGTAAAGCACCAGTGTGCTAGACAGTACTATCAAGAGTACTTGTAATATTCATGTTGATTATTGGTGTGTACAGGCACCAGGAACAGTGATAAAATTTACTGTGTTGTGTATATCTTTCTATAGATTTTGATATGAACATATAGTGGTAAATTATATATAATATTATGCCAGTATTTGAAAGTTAGGCTGTGTGCCCAGGAAATCATTTATTTTCCATGTATTGATATTTGATGTATCTACATTATATATGCTATGTTCATACAGTGATTATTCATTTGTTAGTACAGTGAATTATTGCGTTATCGCCCACGAGAGAAAGTACTGAAAACTCCAGTGTTAATATGTCATAATATATTGTGGGATGAATAACAGTGTAAGACCATTACAGTGAGTCATGGTAGCGTTGATTGTAGAAAAGACTGTTTGAGCCTGAGTGCAGTGTAACTGAGTAATACGGTCTATTTGTGCCAATATCGAGTGTGCGAGTTTCTAGTAATATTGGAGAATTTAAGGAAACAGCGCGCGTGAATCTAGAAAACAAGCAAAGAGCTTCCGCGCGGGGGGCCAGGCGATCGGCTGTTCTTGACACTTGATGAGGAAGGGGGAGGTGTTGCCCCCTAGTGATCGCAGACTATTCGTGGGAATTACCGGCCGCGTCAGGATCAGTTGATTTATTTGTTATTGTTTGGCCTTGCGACACCTTTCATACATTTTAAGTAAAATACAAAATTACCTTTGTGTTTTTATCATTTCCTCCATTGATCTTGTGGCTACATTGTACTGAAAGCATTGAGTGATAACAATAAGTACCTGCCTGATTCCTGATCTTTTGAGTGTGACCTTGCCAAGGCTACCACTAATTCCACCAGTCCACTGATGGTGTTACTGGCCACCTAAAACACCAGTTGGCGACCTTGTGGTTAACCGTAGAGCCCGATTGTTGGGGAGGGCACACGACAGTCAAGTGAACGAGTCGTGTTCTCACTCTTTCTTAATAAGAGGCCGTTAAGATTGACTGGGAGACTCTGCTGGCGTGCAGTGGCGCCGTGAGGATCGAGTGAAGACCCGCAGGGCTACGGTAAGTGACCTTGAGGCATAACTATTGCTCACCCCCAGACTAGAGTGAAGAGAGGTAAAACCCCAACAGTAGGTAGTTATAATTTGTAACTACAATATATAAATATAGGTCAAATTTGTACAGGTCAATGCTAACATTAAAAATATTAGGACATTGGTTAATTTGGGCTGACTAAATTAAATTGCGTTCATCAAAACTCCTGCACTTAGCAATATGTTTTGGCTCTCCAATTAATATTATGACTATATAGACTGGCATGTATCTTATCTTGAGATAATTTTGGGGCTTAGCGTCCTTGCGGACCGGTCCTCGACCAGGCCTCATTTTTTGATACACCCCACCAGGAAGCAGCCCGTAGCAGCTGTCTAACTCCCAGGTGCCTATTTACTGCTAGGTGAACAGATACATCAGGGCGAAAGAAACTCTGCCCATTTGTTTCCGCCTCCACCGAGGATCGAACCCGGATCCTCGGAACTACGAATCCGAAGCGCTGTCCATTCAGCTGTCTGGCGTCCTTACATCCACTTATTCACGAGCCATTTATCAGCTTACAAATTCTTCACATACTGTCAATGTCTCACTCCATTTCACTATTTTAAGTACATTCACATTTCTTGATCTATATTTTTCATAGATTTCACAAGCTAATCATAAAACCTTAAAATTACTATATACTCGCGTATTTTCATCATAGATTCTATTGCTAACTATAGTCCCTTGTACAAGATGGCAAGAGAGGCAGCCAAATAATAAACTCTCATAGCTGATGGAACAAGTTCTAGTTGAGTGAATAAGGGGGTGTAAGAAACCACCCTCGTCGATGACCTATTTGACCAAGTTATGTGGATATAAAAAAAATCCAGGGTGTTTAATACATGTAGCTTCACATCTGGGGAAGAGAGATGGTATCTCTAAATCATTATCAATTAACATGGGATCAAAATAATTCTTAGTATACAACAGAACAACTGCCGGCCAAGCAATATTAATATGAAATATTGTTGCATCTTTGGTGAAGCAACTTTTGCTTTGGTCACAGACAATAAAACAGCTACAAATATCTGAAGTAATTCCCATTGAGTAAAACAATCTTCCTAACATCTAATGGGAAGAAAGGAAGTAGAGCGATAAGGAGGTGGCTGAGGAGTCTTGCTGGGGGTCGGTGGAGGATATCTTGTGACTAAAATCTGAATGATGCGGTTCAACTCACCAACCACCAAAGAAAACAATTGCATTTGGCAACCATTGGAGTTGAGCACTGGATCAGCCTCGTTGGCACTGATGATGATAACAGGAAATGACACAGCAAGGAGACATCCACTAATGTACATTGAAGATTGATACATTGTGATAAGTGCAAGGGGAAGGCCAAACCCCATGAAGTACAGCCAGTTCTCTTCGATGAAACTTAATCTCTTGTATAGTTCCCAACCCATGTTGAACCATCTGTACTCAAAGGCAGAGAGTGCATTAAGCATACACAGGTGAATACCGTTTAGGATCAAATCTACACCCACCAGAGGCTCCAGCTTCATCAAGCTAGCGTGTATGAGAAAAAGAAACTGAACAAAGATGGAGATGAGAATATTGGCTACAAGTTTACTGATGCTGCTGATCAGGTGGGGACGTCCTTGGCACTGTCGATATACATTATCAGCTGTGCCTTGAAACCATATCGTGTTAATGATCCTGGAGAGCATGAAGAGTGGCAAGACCCACAATGTGTTGAAGATGGCCCAACTTGTCCTCTTACAAATTACCGCTGACTTGGCCGTTTGCCCGTATGGACAAATATGGACCTAACTTGAAAATTAAAAAAAAAATGACAATATATTTTGATTTTTTTTCCAAAACAGTAAGTTAAGGGTCCGCTGGTAGGTTAGGTGGACAGGAAATTCTCCTTTTAGTTTCAAAACGTCATAAAAAATGTTAATTGAAAGTTTCCTCTCCTAACCTTTCTGAGTAAGCCAGAGGACTCAAATAGAAAACGGGACAGTACATCACTTTTGTGAGCAGATCATTTAAAATTACGTCCATTTTTGGCCGTAGGGCGCATACGACCGAAAAACGACGTTATTTTTAAGAGTACGGGTTGGTGAGGATGGGCAGCACCAACGATGACACTGGCCCCTGTTCCTCATCCAGGAAAAGCCCCAGCACCTGCTTCAGTCCCGGCAGGAACATTTAATGGAAGAATGCTACACTGAGGCCGATAACAGCACCGTTGAGGATGCAACACTGCAATGCAAATGCTATGCATTGTAAGCATGTAAATGCAATGCATTGGATTGTTGGGCCCCTTCTAATCACACAATGTATATAAGTGTGAACTCAAAGATTTACTAGTTTGTTAAAGCTTCACACCCAATTGGTACATGGGATCGAAAACAAACCTCACTCACTCTGCTGAAGACGGGGGTGAGTTCCTGATTAAAATGGGCTTAATCATATTATTTTTTAACCATTAGATTCATACTCAAGTACTCAAGAACTGGGGAAAGTTTAGCTCGCTGTTTAGAGTAACACAATTGAATTTCTAATTTCCGGTTTAGCTTTGGGGAGTATGATAGTAGTGTTGGAAATATTCAACACTTTATTACTAATATTCAGTACCTTCAGAAACTATTCATGTAATGTGTAATATAATTTTACTAACACTA
Source organism: Procambarus clarkii (assembly GCF_040958095.1). NCBI lineage: Eukaryota > Metazoa > Arthropoda > Malacostraca > Decapoda > Cambaridae > Procambarus > Procambarus clarkii. The sequence goes on along the minus strand of NC_091161.1, from coordinate 23,686,589 downwards.
CTAACCAGTAGAGTAGTGAAAATAACATGATTTAACTAACTCATAATAACGCCTCATTTCCCCAGAAATTCTAGTCAAGTGTTGCATCAGATCACATGACGAAAGGGAAAATATTTACATTAATAAGAATTATATTAAATTCTCCTAATTTCACATTCTTTAATGAGTATTATTTAATAACACTTTTGCAAGAATATACTTCGTGAACTAAAGCAGATAATACATTTATTTTCGTTTATATAGTATTGTTTATTAGCTGGTAATAATTCTTGCAATTACCAATTGCTATTCCAGCGCATTCACATACGACTGAATTTATATTCAGTACTCTCTCATATTGAACAACAACGTTCATTTAATTATTATGAAATGAGAATTTGAATATTGTCAAATAAGACAAAGCAATTCTCTGTAATTCCTGATAATCTTTAGTTCCTGTAAACTGGGATATTAATTAAATCATAGATAATATTAAGCGCGCCATAGCAAAACTGCACATGATGAGCTACCCGGGAAGGAGGAAGGACTGGCAAGCGACGCCGTTAAGCTTGAGAGATTGTCTGGAAGCTGGTCAAATTACCGCCTCATCAATCCGCCGTCCCTTCCACTATGGACGCTAGGAGGACGTGACTGCTTCATCATATCACAGACATCAGTATCGGCATATCTATAAGTTCATTTCCCTTGTTCTTTGTGATCACATTTCACATAATAAGTAGGACAATTTGTCGTTATGCTGCACGTCCATTAAAAATAACCAGTAAGTGTATATACAGGGCTATACCACATCTAATTTAGAAATGTGGTATTATAACTCTAGAAGATTTCTACATACTACTCGCCTTTCAGCTTGGAATTACTGATAATAAGGAAGATATGATGCTGCTTCGATCAAGTGTTCCCAGGATAGCCTGATGAAACAAATTTCTCATGACGAAAATATCCCAATGTATGGTAGCTTTCCTTCGTACAGCTAAGCTGTTATTTCGTTCTTGTAGTTTGTAGAATATTATATTTTATTAATCCAAAGATTATTTAAAATCTCCAATATTTCATATTTTCTTCAATATTTCATGTGTATTAATCTTCATTTATTTGTACTTGAAATGCATTAATTTCTCTGTACTAATCAAACCCCCCAAAGTGTGTGGAGGGATTTGGCTTCGTAATTTATTATAACTACAGTTCATTCATTATACAGTAATAGATTCCATCATACTTATATAAGAGATCCATAGGCACTGGTTCTCCAATTATTAGTTCCTTATCTTAAGGATGGTCCTTCAAATGATTTATGAGATTTATTATCTTGGAGCCAGATTCCCCCAGAAGCAGAACGTATAAACATAGTTGCCTCTAAAAAGAGAGAAGAAACATGTTCAGGGTATTGTAACCACATCCCGAATTCTAAATATATTTAGCTATTTTTTCATAAAAAAATTGAATGATGCAGGAAACGCTCGACAGTATTGCTCACTTAAGTTTATGATGATTAAAGTAAAAATTAACGCACAGAGTTTCATATAAACATTATATTTGAAATACCTGCAATCTCTGACTCTGTCCCCTGGGGACATCCTGTCTGCCTTAAGGTCAGGTGACCTTGTGGCTGCGGCAGCTTACCTCCTCCTCCCTGTGATCGCCATTGCGTCCATTTTTATTTGTTTGTTTATTTAATAATTTCCTCTCTGGTAACCACTAAACTAGTCAAGACGTCATCTGCACATTCTACGTTGATTTGTTTTGCTGTATTCATAAAGTTCTTTGGTACTTTCTTATAATTTCGTAATTTAAACCATTTTCATTATCAGTTATTTGACTTATATTTTAATAGCCAGGTGTTGTCTGTAATCTTTGTTTCATCTGGTGAAACACTGAAGGCTTTCTTTGCTTGCCCTGCAATACGTACTTTTTTCTTAAATATTCTTGTCATAATTCGTTTGTATTGAGCCTTCTGTTTTCTGATTAGGCTCTTTAGTGCCATGGTTATTCGTTTTGGGTCACTACTATTTTAAATCAGCAATCTATAGCGTACAACGTTTCTGGGCTTTATTTGTAATCTTTTTAAATAAAAACATTACATCATAATCCAGTAACCACCTCAGTAAACAAGACAAGGCTCAAGAACTGCCCAACTCCCATGTTTAGGTCTGCCAAATTTAAAATTCCCAAAGAACCCTAAATATATGAATCAGAGGAGAGAAAAATCTGGCGCCTTAAGTTTCTCTCAAATAACTTTTTCGTGTCTCGTTTAAGGTAATTTCCTCATGATCTCTGTTGCTTAACTCGCTCCCTTTTAAGATGCTACTTATCAGTGTCTCCCTGTTACACAAGTCTATATTATCTTATTGTGTTGGCACACAATAAGCTGTATAGCAAATAAAGTTTATTGTACTCAAATTAGTCGGTGTTTGTTAGACACCAATTTTGGTGTTTACTGATGTTTATTGTTAGTTTGTTTGGGGAGCCGGTGGCTGAGCGTGTGGGAAATTTTTACCCACCATATCTAATAATCATCTAAGAAATGTATAATTTCTATATCATATAAAAATCATATCTAAATCGTATCAAAATCATATTAGAATCATTATAGATTCATTATATAGCTTGATCCTAGATGACAATGTCACTGTGAACACGTAGGCAACAGGGCCCTATTGATGCCTACGTGACTTTGTGCATGATCTCTCAAGGATCCAGAAGCTTCTAGAAGGATTTGTTAATTAAAAAACTATTGGAACATTTATTCAACATCCGGTAGGGATAAAATCGAATCCTTAATAAGAATCAGTGGTACTATCAAGTGCTACTAATAATCTTTATATCCTATATCTAATTATATTATAATCACATCTTATCTCAATCATAAGTCTAGACTGTAAAAATAATCAATCAATATTCATAGAAGGCTACCGTGCTCAGGGAGCATGGCAGGGCGATGGGGGGAGTGAAGCGCCCACCAAGACAGCCCGGGGCACTTCGTGTTTGATTACAACTGAGTGAACAAGTGACGGATCCTTAGCGAACATTACCAGCTCAAGGACACCTTATCTAATATCTTTATCACCAGTGAACACTCTCTAGAACTGGGGGAGTATCTGGACAATATCTACAAGGAAAATCCTAGAACATTTATATAAAATAAGAGTGTATAGTGGAGATCACAGTGACACGGTTTCCACCACCTTCATTCCTAATCTTTATCAAACTATCATTCTTCTGCAACTGCAGGGACAATCACGTAGCAACGTACCAGATCATCATACAGCAACGCTGTGGCAAAATATCGTGCCCAAACTCAACAAGAGAGGGTTAATCAGTCTGGCTCCTTGTCAGATAGGCACCCCGACAGGCAGAGAAGTATATTGAAGGTTATTGGTATATGATTGGCCAATTGTATGCTTGTGTGACTTTAATATCCTATAAATCTGTCTGTTGGTTAAAAGCGAGGCAACGCCTCATTTTTCAGTACGTTTATTAAAATTGTAGTGTAGCTGTGAATCTTATCCAGCACTAGACTCGTGAGTGTCCATTGTGTCAGAAAAGAATTCAGCCGCAATAAGTAAAGAAACTCATAAGTGTCCATAGTGTTGGAAGAGATTCAGTCAAGCTAACTGTACCTAATCATAAATTGAATATAAATACATTGCATATATACTTGAATATATAAATTAAGTTATCAATTGCTTGTTTAGTTATTTTTAAGTTATCATATAAGTTCATTTAATTGAATTATTTCTAGTACTTAGTTAACAGTATTTAGACTACAATTAAAAGTCATTTATTAAACTTTTACAATTTAATTTGTTGTTTATAGTATAAGTACATATTGGCTGTTAATAGTTATGGTGCTAGGTTAGACTATGTATGTTTAAATCCCTGATTTAAACAGAGCCAGTGTTCAGTCATACAACTGAATTATTAATCTTATCCTTGTATAAAATACAAGCTGATGTGAGATCCCTGTCTACAGGTGGACTGGAACTTCTATCAACTAATTACCCCACCTGTCCCTTACAGCCACACAATCTGTCATAGGAAAAGAGGAGCTAGGATTTACAACCCTAGCTAGAGATTTTAATTGAATTAATTTGCAGACAGTAAATTTTTAATTTAGTTCAGTACAAGTCCCTGGTAGTCTCTCCTTATATCAATCCCAGCAGGTTTTTCACACAGAGCGAACAGAACACTGGGCACGTGATCCTGTGGTCCCGGGTTCGATCCCGGGTGCGGAGAGAAACAATGGGCAGAGTTTCTTTCACCCTGATTCACCTGTTACCTAGCAGTAAATAGGTACCTCGGTGTTAGTCAGCTGTCACGGACTGCTTCCTGGGGGTGGAGGCCTGGTCGA
>NC_091161.1:23666151-23681738 GCF_040958095.1 Procambarus clarkii | reverse complement strand
CAGGCAGGCAGGCAGGCAGGCAGGCAGAAAGAAAATGGAATGACAAATGGTTACAGACATTTTCTTCACAGATGGTAAAAACTATTATAATCACATGTACACATTTCAATGTGCGACATTCTTACACAAACACACACACACACACACACACACACTCACAGGGTTGTGTGTGTCATCTAATCATCAACCTGTCACCTAATCAAACCTGAACTCCGTCACTTAAAACCTAATCTAACCAGTAACCCAAACTAACCTAAAACTGCATCATAGAGTTTACTCACACATACCAGCCAATTCTCCATTAAAGATAGTGCTTATAGCAACTATTTAGTCAAACCAACAACAAATGGAGTGTTTCTCCAAAATGAAAATGTTGGGATGCTATTGATCTCGCACAAATTCTATACAAATGCCACATACCTACCGGTAATTAAAGAACCAAAGCAAATCTCTTCTAAGCATAAATGGCCATGGCATAAATTCAAATAATTTAAAAGTAAAAATAATCTAAAATGGCCAAATATTTGATAATATTAATATTAGATAGTCTTAGATATTCTCTCTTAGGCTTCATTTAGTCAACACATGTAAAATCACTGAGTCGTGGAACAAGCAGTTTATATATACATATGTTAGGCTTATAACACCTATCCTACGAGGTCCAACTAGTGACTAACCCTCACTCACTGACCAGGATGCAAGTAACTCACTATTTACTTCTAGGTGAATAGAGGCATTGGGTGAAAGGAAACGCTACCAAAACGCTAAACGCTACCCTGTCCGACCGGGATTCGAACCCTTGATTGTGAGACGAGAAGGAACAAGTCATTCATTTTTGTGTACTCACCTACGTGTGAGTACACACATTGATCCAATTCATGATTTAATGCTAATAATTTAAAAATGTAATAATTTAATTTAATTTATAATTTAATGCACATTAATGCTCGATCCAGCAGGATAGAGTATTAATCTTGGAGTCTGTCCTTTTAGCCGTCGGTTGTTTAAAGCACTGACTTTACCAACTTAACCTAAACCTAAACCTAACGTAACCTATAAACTAAGCTAACCTAAAACTAATTGAAGTTAATGACCGTATTATTTTTAACCTATAGGTATCAAAGGTTTATAAAGGGAGGAACAAGGAACTAGTTAAGGAACAAGTTTAACTTTTATTTAATATAGTTTATTTTTTAAAATAATTTTCTTTAATATAGTTTACATTAATGTTATGAAGGTTTATGAACTTTAAAAAAAGGTTGGTTATATTAGGTTAGGTTAGGTTAGTTTAGGTTGGCTAGGTTGGTTAAACCCTAACTAACAACAGAAAATAAACTTCCCTCCTTCCCTCCCTAGATTTAAACTCATTTAAATTAAGAGTAAAGATCTTAAAGATCTTAACTAAATTTACTCCAATTATATAACTCCAATTATATATATAACTATATATATCTATATTAACTATATAATCTAACTATATATCTAATTATATAAATTATATAATTATATAAAAATAACTCCAATTAAATTGAGTTAAATTAATTTAAATTGATTTAATTGTAATTAATAAAATTGATAATTGAAATTTAATTATACCCCTCCCTCTCTCTATTCCTCCCTCCCTCCCTCTCTTCCTCCCTCCTTTCCGTCCCCCTGTTACCTGTGACACGAACCTATCCGTGTATCTTAGGGATTTTCGTGTATCTTATGTATGTCCGTGTATCTTATCTTATGGGATTTCGTAACCGTATTATGTTTAGGGTTATCCATGGGGTTCTGGGGTCCAGGAAGCCATTTGTGTCCCCTCAAATTGCCTCCCTTATCCTTATCCCCACCCACCTAGGTTCGAATCCCGTATCACACGGATTCACGGATCACACGGAAATGTATCCGTGTGATCAATCCGTGTGACTATCTATGCTTGTCTGTGATACACGGACATGTATCCAAGGATACACGAACACGTGTATCCATGGAGTTCTGGGTCCAGGAAGCCATTTGTGTCGACCCAAATTGCCTCCCTTCTCCCCACCTGAAATCCAGGTGAATTGAAAGACCTGCCCGAGGTCAGTGGATCCAGGTATCCGTCCGTGGGCCCCCGGATTTCAACCCTTCCCCACATTCCAAGGGATCAGTCAATCAATCTTCGGCTATCCAGAGAATCTATCGAAACTGATGCTCCTACAGGAGAGGACATCACAGAAATCTATCTGTGCCCTGTAGTTGCATCCGTTGCGACAGGCTCGAACGCAGGTCTATCCGGATTAGGAACATGTTCTATCCGACTAGGCCACGCTGGAGTTGCCATCTGAATAAAATTTGGCACCTGTATTTATACCTCGGAGCAAACAGGGTTAGTTAGTGTCTTTTTATAAACAATTGCAATGATTGACATGTGAAATTGTGAGTTTGTGTTGACAGTTAGAAAAAATGGCAGGGTTATTCGATGATGTTGCAGTCAAGTGAAGCAGTGTCATGAATGAATGAATAGAGGAGAATTTAGGCTAACTGACTGATATGTGAATGTTTAAACAGGTGTAATAATTAATATTTACTGGTGTATGTCCAAATGAGGCGAACGGTTTGGCTGGGTAAATTTAGCGTTATCGCCGCTAATTTCTCTGTTTGACACGGAGGAGGAGGGTGGGTAACACTGGGGGTGGAATGGGGGTAGGGATATGGCGGCCACCGTTAGGCGGAGGTTGTTGGTAGGGGGTGTCCAGAGGAGCTACCGTGGGTCATCCTGGGTTGTTGGGGGGGGGGGTGGGGGAAGGGAGGGTTGGCAGTTAGGTATTTAAACTTAATTTTTTGAGATAGGTTATATATGGTGAGGTGTTTAGGAAGGAATAAGAAAAGTGTTTGTGACTGAGTTGAGTATATTAGTTACTGTGATTCATGTTAGAAAGAATGTAGGTGCTGAAAATGTTTAAAGATTTGTTAATGACTTCATTTGTTTAATATTGTATGAATTAACGGTAAGTGAACACTGGAGATTGATATTCAACAGCATATTGAGTGGAGAAGTTTTAGCAGGCAGGCAGGCAGGCAGGCAGGCAGGCAGGCAGGCAGGCAGGCAGAAAGAAAATGGAATGACAAATGGTTACAGACATTTTCTTCACAGATGGTAAAAACTATTATAATCACATGTACACATTTCAATGTGCGACATTCTTACACAAACACACACACACACACACACACACACTCACAGGGTTGTGTGTGTCATCTAATCATCAACCTGTCACCTAATCAAACCTGAACTCCGTCACTTAAAACCTAATCTAACCAGTAACCCAAACTAACCTAAAACTGCATCATAGAGTTTACTCACACATACCAGCCAATTCTCCATTAAAGATAGTGCTTATAGCAACTATTTAGTCAAACCAACAACAAATGGAGTGTTTCTCCAAAATGAAAATGTTGGGATGCTATTGATCTCGCACAAATTCTATACAAATGCCACATACCTACCGGTAATTAAAGAACCAAAGCAAATCTCTTCTAAGCATAAATGGCCATGGCATAAATTCAAATAATTTAAAAGTAAAAATAATCTAAAATGGCCAAATATTTGATAATATTAATATTAGATAGTCTTAGATATTCTCTCTTAGGCTTCATTTAGTCAACACATGTAAAATCACTGAGTCGTGGAACAAGCAGTTTATATATACATATGTTAGGCTTATAACACCTATCCTACGAGGTCCAACTAGTGACTAACCCTCACTCACTGACCAGGATGCAAGTAACTCACTATTTACTTCTAGGTGAATAGAGGCATTGGGTGAAAGGAAACGCTACCAAAACGCTAAACGCTACCCTGTCCGACCGGGATTCGAACCCTTGATTGTGAGACGAGAAGGAACAAGTCATTCATTTTTGTGTACTCACCTACGTGTGAGTACACACATTGATCCAATTCATGATTTAATGCTAATAATTTAAAAATGTAATAATTTAATTTAATTTATAATTTAATGCACATTAATGCTCGATCCAGCAGGATAGAGTATTAATCTTGGAGTCTGTCCTTTTAGCCGTCGGTTGTTTAAAGCACTGACTTTACCAACTTAACCTAAACCTAAACCTAACGTAACCTATAAACTAAGCTAACCTAAAACTAATTGAAGTTAATGACCGTATTATTTTTAACCTATAGGTATCAAAGGTTTATAAAGGGAGGAACAAGGAACTAGTTAAGGAACAAGTTTAACTTTTATTTAATATAGTTTATTTTTTAAAATAATTTTCTTTAATATAGTTTACATTAATGTTATGAAGGTTTATGAACTTTAAAAAAAGGTTGGTTATATTAGGTTAGGTTAGGTTAGTTTAGGTTGGCTAGGTTGGTTAAACCCTAACTAACAACAGAAAATAAACTTCCCTCCTTCCCTCCCTAGATTTAAACTCATTTAAATTAAGAGTAAAGATCTTAAAGATCTTAACTAAATTTACTCCAATTATATAACTCCAATTATATATATAACTATATATATCTATATTAACTATATAATCTAACTATATATCTAATTATATAAATTATATAATTATATAAAAATAACTCCAATTAAATTGAGTTAAATTAATTTAAATTGATTTAATTGTAATTAATAAAATTGATAATTGAAATTTAATTATACCCCTCCCTCTCTCTATTCCTCCCTCCCTCCCTCTCTTCCTCCCTCCTTTCCGTCCCCCTGTTACCTGTGACACGAACCTATCCGTGTATCTTAGGGATTTTCGTGTATCTTATGTATGTCCGTGTATCTTATCTTATGGGATTTCGTAACCGTATTATGTTTAGGGTTATCCATGGGGTTCTGGGGTCCAGGAAGCCATTTGTGTCCCCTCAAATTGCCTCCCTTATCCTTATCCCCACCCACCTAGGTTCGAATCCCGTATCACACGGATTCACGGATCACACGGAAATGTATCCGTGTGATGTGATCCGTGTGACTATCTATGCTTGTCTGTGATACACGGACATGTATCCAAGGATACACGAACACGTGTATCCATGGAGTTCTGGGTCCAGGAAGCCATTTGTGTCGACCCAAATTGCCTCCCTTCTCCCCACCTGAAATCCAGGTGAATTGAAAGACCTGCCCGAGGTCAGTGGATCCAGGTATCCGTCCGTGGGCCCCCGGATTTCAACCCTTCCCCACATTCCAAGGGATCAGTCAATCAATCTTCGGCTATCCAGAGAATCTATCGAAACTGATGCTCCTACAGGAGAGGACATCACAGAAATCTATCTGTGCCCTGTAGTTGCATCCGTTGCGACAGGCTCGAACGCAGGTCTATCCGGATTAGGAACATGTTCTATCCGACTAGGCCACGCTGGAGTTGCCATCTGAATAAAATTTGGCACCTGTATTTATACCTCGGAGCAAACAGGGTTAGTTAGTGTCTTTTTATAAACAATTGCAATGATTGACATGTGAAATTGTGAGTTTGTGTTGACAGTTAGAAAAAATGGCAGGGTTATTCGATGATGTTGCAGTCAAGTGAAGCAGTGTCATGAATGAATGAATAGAGGAGAATTTAGGCTAACTGACTGATATGTGAATGTTTAAACAGGTGTAATAATTAATATTTACTGGTGTATGTCCAAATGAGGCGAACGGTTTGGCTGGGTAAATTTAGCGTTATCGCCGCTAATTTCTCTGTTTGACACGGAGGAGGAGGGTGGGTAACACTGGGGGTGGAATGGGGGTAGGGATATGGCGGCCACCGTTAGGCGGAGGTTGTTGGTAGGGGGTGTCCAGAGGAGCTACCGTGGGTCATCCTGGGTTGTTGGGGGGGGGGTGGGGGAAGGGAGGGTTGGCAGTTAGGTATTTAAACTTAATTTTTTGAGATAGGTTATATATGGTGAGGTGTTTAGGAAGGAATAAGAAAAGTGTTTGTGACTGAGTTGAGTATATTAGTTACTGTGATTCATGTTAGAAAGAATGTAGGTGCTGAAAATGTTTAAAGATTTGTTAATGACTTCATTTGTTTAATATTGTATGAATTAACGGTAAGTGAACACTGGAGATTGATATTCAACAGCATATTGAGTGGAGAAGTTTTAGCAGGCAGGCAGGCAGGCAGGCAGGCAGGCAGGCAGGCAGGCAGGCAGAAAGAAAATGGAATGACAAATGGTTACAGACATTTTCTTCACAGATGGTAAAAACTATTATAATCACATGTACACATTTCAATGTGCGACATTCTTACACAAACACACACACACACACACACACACACTCACAGGGTTGTGTGTGTCATCTAATCATCAACCTGTCACCTAATCAAACCTGAACTCCGTCACTTAAAACCTAATCTAACCAGTAACCCAAACTAACCTAAAACTGCATCATAGAGTTTACTCACACATACCAGCCAATTCTCCATTAAAGATAGTGCTTATAGCAACTATTTAGTCAAACCAACAACAAATGGAGTGTTTCTCCAAAATGAAAATGTTGGGATGCTATTGATCTCGCACAAATTCTATACAAATGCCACATACCTACCGGTAATTAAAGAACCAAAGCAAATCTCTTCTAAGCATAAATGGCCATGGCATAAATTCAAATAATTTAAAAGTAAAAATAATCTAAAATGGCCAAATATTTGATAATATTAATATTAGATAGTCTTAGATATCTCTCTTAGGCTTCATTTAGTCAACACATGTAAAATCACTGAGTCGTGGAACAAGCAGTTTATATATACATATGTTAGGCTTATAACACCTATCCTACGAGGTCCAACTAGTGACTAACCCTCACTCACTGACCAGGATGCAAGTAACTCACTATTTACTTCTAGGTGAATAGAGGCATTGGGTGAAAGGAAACGCTACCAAAACGCTAAACGCTACCCTGTCCGACCGGGATTCGAACCCTTGATTGTGAGACGAGAAGGAACAAGTCATTCATTTTTGTGTACTCACCTACGTGTGAGTACACACATTGATCCAATTCATGATTTAATGCTAATAATTTAAAAATGTAATAATTTAATTTAATTTATAATTTAATGCACATTAATGCTCGATCCAGCAGGATAGAGTATTAATCTTGGAGTCTGTCCTTTTAGCCGTCGGTTGTTTAAAGCACTGACTTTACCAACTTAACCTAAACCTAAACCTAACGTAACCTATAAACTAAGCTAACCTAAAACTAATTGAAGTTAATGACCGTATTATTTTTAACCTATAGGTATCAAAGGTTTATAAAGGGAGGAACAAGGAACTAGTTAAGGAACAAGTTTAACTTTTATTTAATATAGTTTATTTTTTAAAATAATTTTCTTTAATATAGTTTACATTAATGTTATGAAGGTTTATGAACTTTAAAAAAAGGTTGGTTATATTAGGTTAGGTTAGGTTAGTTTAGGTTGGCTAGGTTGGTTAAACCCTAACTAACAACAGAAAATAAACTTCCCTCCTTCCCTCCCTAGATTTAAACTCATTTAAATTAAGAGTAAAGATCTTAAAGATCTTAACTAAATTTACTCCAATTATATAACTCCAATTATATATATAACTATATATATCTATATTAACTATATAATCTAACTATATATCTAATTATATAAATTATATAATTATATAAAAATAACTCCAATTAAATTGAGTTAAATTAATTTAAATTGATTTAATTGTAATTAATAAAATTGATAATTGAAATTTAATTATACCCCTCCCTCTCTCTATTCCTCCCTCCCTCCCTCTCTTCCTCCCTCCTTTCCGTCCCCCTGTTACCTGTGACACGAACCTATCCGTGTATCTTAGGGATTTTCGTGTATCTTATGTATGTCCGTGTATCTTATCTTATGGGATTTCGTAACCGTATTATGTTTAGGGTTATCCATGGGGTTCTGGGGTCCAGGAAGCCATTTGTGTCCCCTCAAATTGCCTCCCTTATCCTTATCCCCACCCACCTAGGTTCGAATCCCGTATCACACGGATTCACGGATCACACGGAAATGTATCCGTGTGATCAATCCGTGTGACTATCTATGCTTGTCTGTGATACACGGACATGTATCCAAGGATACACGAACACGTGTATCCATGGAGTTCTGGGTCCAGGAAGCCATTTGTGTCGACCCAAATTGCCTCCCTTCTCCCCACCTGAAATCCAGGTGAATTGAAAGACCTGCCCGAGGTCAGTGGATCCAGGTATCCGTCCGTGGGCCCCCGGATTTCAACCCTTCCCCACATTCCAAGGGATCAGTCAATCAATCTTCGGCTATCCAGAGAATCTATCGAAACTGATGCTCCTACAGGAGAGGACATCACAGAAATCTATCTGTGCCCTGTAGTTGCATCCGTTGCGACAGGCTCGAACGCAGGTCTATCCGGATTAGGAACATGTTCTATCCGACTAGGCCACGCTGGAGTTGCCATCTGAATAAAATTTGGCACCTGTATTTATACCTCGGAGCAAACAGGGTTAGTTAGTGTCTTTTTATAAACAATTGCAATGATTGACATGTGAAATTGTGAGTTTGTGTTGACAGTTAGAAAAAATGGCAGGGTTATTCGATGATGTTGCAGTCAAGTGAAGCAGTGTCATGAATGAATGAATAGAGGAGAATTTAGGCTAACTGACTGATATGTGAATGTTTAAACAGGTGTAATAATTAATATTTACTGGTGTATGTCCAAATGAGGCGAACGGTTTGGCTGGGTAAATTTAGCGTTATCGCCGCTAATTTCTCTGTTTGACACGGAGGAGGAGGGTGGGTAACACTGGGGGTGGAATGGGGGTAGGGATATGGCGGCCACCGTTAGGCGGAGGTTGTTGGTAGGGGGTGTCCAGAGGAGCTACCGTGGGTCATCCTGGGTTGTTGGGGGGGGGTGGGGGAAGGGAGGGTTGGCAGTTAGGTATTTAAACTTAATTTTTTGAGATAGGTTATATATGGTGAGGTGTTTAGGAAGGAATAAGAAAAGTGTTTGTGACTGAGTTGAGTATATTAGTTACTGTGATTCATGTTAGAAAGAATGTAGGTGCTGAAAATGTTTAAAGATTTGTTAATGACTTCATTTGTTTAATATTGTATGAATTAACGGTAAGTGAACACTGGAGATTGATATTCAACAGCATATTGAGTGGAGAAGTTTTAGCAGGCAGGCAGGCAGGCAGGCAGGCAGGCAGGGCAGGCAGGCAGGCAGAAAGAAAATGGAATGACAAATGGTTACAGACATTTTCTTCACAGATGGTAAAAACTATTATAATCACATGTACACATTTCAATGTGCGACATTCTTACACAAACACACACACACACACACACACACACTCACAGGGTTGTGTGTGTCATCTAATCATCAACCTGTCACCTAATCAAACCTGAACTCCGTCACTTAAAACCTAATCTAACCAGTAACCCAAACTAACCTAAAACTGCATCATAGAGTTTACTCACACATACCAGCCAATTCTCCATTAAAGATAGTGCTTATAGCAACTATTTAGTCAAACCAACAACAAATGGAGTGTTTCTCCAAAATGAAAATGTTGGGATGCTATTGATCTCGCACAAATTCTATACAAATGCCACATACCTACCGGTAATTAAAGAACCAAAGCAAATCTCTTCTAAGCATAAATGGCCATGGCATAAATTCAAATAATTTAAAAGTAAAAATAATCTAAAATGGCCAAATATTTGATAATATTAATATTAGATAGTCTTAGATATTCTCTCTTAGGCTTCATTTAGTCAACACATGTAAAATCACTGAGTCGTGGAACAAGCAGTTTATATATACATATGTTAGGCTTATAACACCTATCCTACGAGGTCCAACTAGTGACTAACCCTCACTCACTGACCAGGATGCAAGTAACTCACTATTTACTTCTAGGTGAATAGAGGCATTGGGTGAAAGGAAACGCTACCAAAACGCTAAACGCTACCCTGTCCGACCGGGATTCGAACCCTTGATTGTGAGACGAGAAGGAACAAGTCATTCATTTTTGTGTACTCACCTACGTGTGAGTACACACATTGATCCAATTCATGATTTAATGCTAATAATTTAAAAATGTAATAATTTAATTTAATTTATAATTTAATGCACATTAATGCTCGATCCAGCAGGATAGAGTATTAATCTTGGAGTCTGTCCTTTTAGCCGTCGGTTGTTTAAAGCACTGACTTTACCAACTTAACCTAAACCTAAACCTAACGTAACCTATAAACTAAGCTAACCTAAAACTAATTGAAGTTAATGACCGTATTATTTTTAACCTATAGGTATCAAAGGTTTATAAAGGGAGGAACAAGGAACTAGTTAAGGAACAAGTTTAACTTTTATTTAATATAGTTTATTTTTTAAAATAATTTTCTTTAATATAGTTTACATTAATGTTATGAAGGTTTATGAACTTTAAAAAAAGGTTGGTTATATTAGGTTAGGTTAGGTTAGTTTAGGTTGGCTAGGTTGGTTAAACCCTAACTAACAACAGAAAATAAACTTCCCTCCTTCCCTCCCTAGATTTAAACTCATTTAAATTAAGAGTAAAGATCTTAAAGATCTTAACTAAATTTACTCCAATTATATAACTCCAATTATATATATAACTATATATATCTATATTAACTATATAATCTAACTATATATCTAATTATATAAATTATATAATTATATAAAAATAACTCCAATTAAATTGAGTTAAATTAATTTAAATTGATTTAATTGTAATTAATAAAATTGATAATTGAAATTTAATTATACCCCTCCCTCTCTCTATTCCTCCCTCCCTCCCTCTCTTCCTCCCTCCTTTCCGTCCCCCTGTTACCTGTGACACGAACCTATCCGTGTATCTTAGGGATTTTCGTGTATCTTATGTATGTCCGTGTATCTTATCTTATGGGATTTCGTAACCGTATTATGTTTAGGGTTATCCATGGGGTTCTGGGGTCCAGGAAGCCATTTGTGTCCCCTCAAATTGCCTCCCTTATCCTTATCCCCACCCACCTAGGTTCGAATCCCGTATCACACGGATTCACGGATCACACGGAAATGTATCCGTGTGATCAATCCGTGTGACTATCTATGCTTGTCTGTGATACACGGACATGTATCCAAGGATACACGAACACGTGTATCCATGGAGTTCTGGGTCCAGGAAGCCATTTGTGTCGACCCAAATTGCCTCCCTTCTCCCCACCTGAAATCCAGGTGAATTGAAAGACCTGCCCGAGGTCAGTGGATCCAGGTATCCGTCCGTGGGCCCCCGGATTTCAACCCTTCCCCACATTCCAAGGGATCAGTCAATCAATCTTCGGCTATCCAGAGAATCTATCGAAACTGATGCTCCTACAGGAGAGGACATCACAGAAATCTATCTGTGCCCTGTAGTTGCATCCGTTGCGACAGGCTCGAACGCAGGTCTATCCGGATTAGGAACATGTTCTATCCGACTAGGCCACGCTGGAGTTGCCATCTGAATAAAATTTGGCACCTGTATTTATACCTCGGAGCAAACAGGGTTAGTTAGTGTCTTTTTATAAACAATTGCAATGATTGACATGTGAAATTGTGAGTTTGTGTTGACAGTTAGAAAAAATGGCAGGGTTATTCGATGATGTTGCAGTCAAGTGAAGCAGTGTCATGAATGAATGAATAGAGGAGAATTTAGGCTAACTGACTGATATGTGAATGTTTAAACAGGTGTAATAATTAATATTTACTGGTGTATGTCCAAATGAGGCGAACGGTTTGGCTGGGTAAATTTAGCGTTATCGCCGCTAATTTCTCTGTTTGACACGGAGGAGGAGGGTGGGTAACACTGGGGGTGGAATGGGGGTAGGGATATGGCGGCCACCGTTAGGCGGAGGTTGTTGGTAGGGGGTGTCCAGAGGAGCTACCGTGGGTCATCCTGGGTTGTTGGGGGGGGGGGGGGAAGGGAGGGTTGGCAGTTAGGTATTTAAACTTAATTTTTTGAGATAGGTTATATATGGTGAGGTGTTTAGGAAGGAATAAGAAAAGTGTTTGTGACTGAGTTGAGTATATTAGTTACTGTGATTCATGTTAGAAAGAATGTAGGTGCTGAAAATGTTTAAAGATTTGTTAATGACTTCATTTGTTTAATATTGTATGAATTAACGGTAAGTGAACACTGGAGATTGATATTCAACAGCATATTGAGTGGAGAAGTTTTAGCAGGCAGGCAGGCAGGCAGGCAGGCAGGCAGGCAGGCAGGCAGGCAGGCAGGCAGAAAGAAAATGGAATGACAAATGGTTACAGACATTTTCTTCACAGATGGTAAAAACTATTATAATCACATGTACACATTTCAATGTGCGACATTCACACAACACACACACACACACACACACACACACTCACAGGGTTGTGTGTGTCATCTAATCATCAACCTGTCACCTAATCAAACCTGAACTCCGTCACTTAAAACCTAATCTAACCAGTAACCCAAACTAACCTAAAACTGCATCATAGAGTTTACTCACACATACCAGCCAATTCTCCATTAAAGATAGTGCTTATAGCAACTATTTAGTCAAACCAACAACAAATGGAGTGTTTCTCCAAAATGAAAATGTTGGGATGCTATTGATCTCGCACAAATTCTATACAAATGCCACATACCTACCGGTAATTAAAGAACCAAAGCAAATCTCTTCTAAGCATAAATGGCCATGGCATAAATTCAAATAATTTAAAAGTAAAAATAATCTAAAATGGCCAAATATTTGATAATATTAATATTAGATAGTCTTAGATATTCTCTCTTAGGCTTCATTTAGTCAACACATGTTAAAATCACTGAGTCGTGGAACAAGCAGTTTATATATACATATGTTAGGCTTATAACACCTATCCTACGAGGTCCAACTAGTGACTAACCCTCACTCACTGACCAGGATGCAAGTAACTCACTATTTACTTCTAGGTGAATAGAGGCATTGGGTGAAAGGAAACGCTACCAAAACGCTAAACGCTACCCTGTCCGACCGGGATTCGAACCCTTGATTGTGAGACGAGAAGGAACAAGTCATTCATTTTTGTGTACTCACCTACGTGTGAGTACACACATTGATCCAATTCATGATTTAATGCTAATAATTTAAAAATGTAATAATTTAATTTAATTTATAATTTAATGCACATTAATGCTCGATCCAGCAGGATAGAGTATTAATCTTGGAGTCTGTCCTTTTAGCCGTCGGTTTTAAAGCACTGACTTTACCAACTTAACCTAAACCTAAACCTAACTAACCTATAAACTAAGCTAACCTAAAACTAATTGAAGTTAATGACCGTATTATTTTTAACCTATAGGTATCAAAGGTTTATAAAGGGAGGAACAAGGAACTAGTTAAGGAACAAGTTTAACTTTTATTTAATATAGTTTATTTTTTAAAATAATTTTCTTTAATATAGTTTACATTAATGTTATGAAGGTTTATGAACTTTAAAAAAAGGTTGGTTATATTAGGTTAGGTTAGGTTAGTTTAGGTTGGCTAGGTTGGTTAAACCCTAACTAACAACAGAAAATAAACTTCCCTCCTTCCCTCCCTAGATTTAAACTCATTTAAATTAAGAGTAAAGATCTTAAAGATCTTAACTAAATTTACTCCAATTATATAACTCCAATTATATATATAACTATATATATCTATATTAACTATATAATCTAACTATATATCTAATTATATAAATTATATAATTATATAAAAATAACTCCAATTAAATTGAGTTAAATTAATTTAAATTGATTTAATTGTAATTAATAAAATTGATAATTGAAATTTAATTATACCCCTCCCTCTCTCTATTCCTCCCTCCCTCCCTCTCTTCCTCCCTCCTTTCCGTCCCCCTGTTACCTGTGACACGAACCTATCCGTGTATCTTAGGGATTTTCGTGTATCTTATGTATGTCCGTGTATCTTATCTTATGGGATTTCGTAACCGTATTATGTTTAGGGTTATCCATGGGGTTCTGGGGTCCAGGAAGCCATTTGTGTCCCCTCAAATTGCCTCCCTTATCCTTATCCCCACCCACCTAGGTTCGAATCCCGTATCACACGGATTCACGGATCACACGGAAATGTATCCGTGTGATCAATCCGTGTGACTATCTATGCTTGTCTGTGATACACGGACATGTATCCAAGGATACACGAACACGTGTATCCATGGAGTTCTGGGTCCAGGAAGCCATTTGTGTCGACCCAAATTGCCTCCCTTCTCCCCACCTGAAATCCAGGTGAATTGAAAGACCTGCCCGAGGTCAGTGGATCCAGGTATCCGTCCGTGGGCCCCCGGATTTCAACCCTTCCCCACATTCCAAGGGATCAGTCAATCAATCTTCGGCTATCCAGAGAATCTATCGAAACTGATGCTCCTACAGGAGAGGACATCACAGAAATCTATCTGTGCCCTGTAGTTGCATCCGTTGCGACAGGCTCGAACGCAGGTCTATCCGGATTAGGAACATGTTCTATCCGACTAGGCCACGCTGGAGTTGCCATCTGAATAAAATTTGGCACCTGTATTTATACCTCGGAGCAAACAGGGTTAGTTAGTGTCTTTTTATAAACAATTGCAATGATTGACATGTGAAATTGTGAGTTTGTGTTGACAGTTAGAAAAAATGGCAGGGTTATTCGATGATGTTGCAGTCAAGTGAAGCAGTGTCATGAATGAATGAATAGAGGAGAATTTAGGCTAACTGACTGATATGTGAATGTTTAAACAGGTGTAATAATTAATATTTACTGGTGTATGTCCAAATGAGGCGAACGGTTTGGCTGGGTAAATTTAGCGTTATCGCCGCTAATTTCTCTGTTTGACACGGAGGAGGAGGGTGGGTAACACTGGGGGTGGAATGGGGGTAGGGATATGGCGGCCACCGTTAGGCGGAGGTTGTTGGTAGGGGGTGTCCAGAGGAGCTACCGTGGGTCATCCTGGGTTGTTGGGGGGGGGGGGGGGAAGGGAGGGTTGGCAGTTAGGTATTTAAACTTAATTTTTTGAGATAGGTTATATATGGTGAGGTGTTTAGGAAGGAATAAGAAAAGTGTTTGTGACTGAGTTGAGTATATTAGTTACTGTGATTCATGTTAGAAAGAATGTAGGTGCTGAAAATGTTTAAAGATTTGTTAATGACTTCATTTGTTTAATATTGTATGAATTAACGGTAAGTGAACACTGGAGATTGATATTCAACAGCATATTGAGTGGAGAAGTTTTAGCAGGCAGGCAGGCAGGCAGGCAGGCAGGCAGAAAGAAAATGGAATGACAAATGGTTACAGACATTTTCTTCACAGATGGTAAAAACTATTATAATCACATGTACACATTTCAATGTGCGACATTCTTACACAAACACACACACACACACACACACACACTCACAGGGTTGTGTGTGTCATCTAATCATCAACCTGTCACCTAATCAAACCTGAACTCCGTCACTTAAAACCTAATCTAACCAGTAACCCAAACTAACCTAAAACTGCATCATAGAGTTTACTCACACATACCAGCCAATTCTCCATTAAAGATAGTGCTTATAGCAACTATTTAGTCAAACCAACAACAAAGGGAGTGT
>NC_091161.1:23487570-23665651 GCF_040958095.1 Procambarus clarkii | reverse complement strand
TTTAGGAGACAGACTCACTGCCAGTTTTGTGAGGAGGTATTTACCCCCTCCAATTTCAAGGTTCAACATCATGATCACCTTAGGGAAAAACTCAATTATATTGGAGCTCTATGTAATTACTGCAACCTCCGCCACATAAATGCTCTAGAGAGTTTAGTCCTAATTGCTCATAATATGTCTTATGACATGGGCTTAATTTTGAGGGAGTTTGCCATGAGTTCAAATATTAAGAGCAATATCCTCATGAGACAGGGGACGAAATATCTTAAGGTAGAAATAGGGAAGCTTAAATTTCTTTATTCACTGGCTTTTATTACAGGTAGTCTTTCATCCCTAGCAAAAGACCCACATTGATTCAGCCAGCCCCTTAACATTCACTCACTCAATGATAGAAGGTTTGCCCAAAAAGAGTCCACCACCTACTTTTAAAGGGTAAGCAGTTTTTCCCTATGAATATACCACAAAAATCAGCTGCTTTAATGACACAACACTCCCTCCTATTGAAATGTTCTACAGCTCCCTAAACAAATCAGGTATAACTTTGGAAGAATATAGACATTCTAAATTAGTATGGAAGGCTACAGGGTGTAGGACATTAAAAGACTACCTCCTCATTTATTTGAGGTGTGATGTAGGATTACTGGCTGACATTTTTACACACCCACAGGGCAATTCTAAATGATATATATTCTTTAGAATTGGCACACTATTGTAGCCTCCCAGGGTACTCCTACAACTGCTTCCTGAAAAGTAGCAGAATATCGTTGGAGTTAAGTGCAGATGTGACGTTGCACAATCTCTTATCACAAAACATACGAGGGGGTTTTACAACTGCAGTTAGGAGTTATGTCAGAGCTAACAACCGCTATGTCAACCCATCTTTTAACCCCCAGGAGGATAGGTCTTCATTCTTACTGTATCTAGATTTCAACTCCCTCTATGGGAGTTGTATGACTAAGAAATTGCCCTATGGGGGACTAAGGAGACTATCATCTGATGAGATGAACTCCTTCATTAGCGGAGGGAAGATAATGACAGAACACCCATTCTCTTCTAACAAAGGGTACTGGCTCTTAATTGACACCAAACACATAAGACCTGAAATAGCTAGACTAACAGACGATCTACCCCTTTGTTTACACCATAGGGGAATAAGTATGGAGGATATCTCACCATTTAGTAGGGGACTTCTGGAAACAAATAACATTACAAATCTCCCTAAAAAAAATATTAAACTGGTTGGAGATCATCTCCCCAAGAAACATTATTTCATATCTCTTCACCTTTTACAACTATTTATTGAGATAGGACTTGAAGTGGAAACAATACATGCAATTTACGAGTTCCGTCAGTCAGATTTTATGGCAGAATTTGTTAACACCAACGTTAACAATAGAAATGCCTCCACCAGTAACGATAGGAAAACACTCTTCAAATTACTGACGAACAGTGTTTTTGGTAAAACACTACTGAACCCTGCCCGTTATGCCATTGACACCAAACTAGTGACTTCAGCTAGGGTCTTTTTACGAGAGGTGAAGAATCCTCGCTTTAAACGTATGGTGCATTTAGGTGACAATAAATTATTGTCTGTCAGTTCCAGACCATTCATTAAAATTACTCATCCTAATTACATTGGGTTCCAGATTCTTGAGCTAGCAAAATACAGTTTGTACCATTTTTGGTACAGGGTACTTAAGAACCACTATTCAGATAGGGTACAACTGCTGTATAGTGATACAGACAGTTTCATTTTCAGCTTACTAGCTGAAGATGTCTTTAATGAGATGGGGAAAGAACCCCTTAGTTTGTGGATGGATACGAGTAATTTTCCTGAAACTCACCCCTTGTATGATCCTTCTAAAAAGGGTGTTTTATTTTTTTTTTTTTTTTTTTTTTTTTTTTTGAGATATATACAAGAGTTGTTACATTCTTGTACAGCCACTAGTACGCGTAGCGTTTCGGGCAAGTCCTTAATCCTACGGTCCCTGGAATACGATCCCCTGCCGCGAAGAATCGTTTTTTCATCCAAGTACACATTTTACTGTTGCGTTAAACAGAGGCTACAGTTAAGGAATTGCGCCCAGTAAATCCTCCCCGGCCAGGATACGAACCCATGACATAGCGCTCGCGGAACGCCAGGCGAGTGTCTTACCACTACACCACGGAGACTGCATTTAGGGCTGTTAAAGTCAGAGGTGTCAGATAAACACATCCTTGAAGTTGTGGCACTCAAGCCCAAAATGTATAGTGTGCTTTTGCTTGACAATAAAAATTCCATCACCGCTAAGGGTATTCCCCGAGCTGTGCAAAGATCTTTAACACATAACCACTTTAAAGAGACTCTACATAGCAATGGGGTAGTAAATACTTTCAATTATTCACAAATAAGGAATATAGGGGGATAGATGGCAACCACATTCAATACTAAGAGGGGTTTAAGTGCATTTGATGATAAGCGCTTTTACCTAAATAAATACGCTAGCCTAGCGTATGGTCACCCAGACATACCATCGGATCCCCACCCCAACGCCTCAGCCCAAGGAATGTCCACCGAGAGTGAAGGTGGTGACGTCATTGAACCACAAGGAGAGGAAGGACAACGCCCCACCAGCGAGAGTGAACCCTATGACGTCAGCAGTCAGTCACCTGAGGGAGGCCCACTACAACCCATTCACTCTCTGAGAGATGATGAGTCATCATCTTCGTCCCAGGAGGAGGAGGGGGAGGAAGACCCCAAACCGGACCTCTGGGCACGGAGGAGGGCCCTTGTTAGTAAATATTATGTGGGGGGAGATGACCTACAATACGACTATGTTTAACCCTATGTACTTTGATAATATAATCTATAAATCATCAGGATTATTTCTTTTTCTCCTTCTTTAAGTATAAAAGCTTAAAATATAACCAACTTAAAAACAACTAAGGGAGGCGGGTCCCTCTTACGGTACACTCAAGGTCATCAAGTACGAGGAAGGGTGGTGAGGGGGGGGGGGCCACCCCTACTGAGATGATCCTGTTTTTACACCTGTCCCATAGAGGGAAGTGGGGGCATAACTGCCGCTCACCTGAGTGTTTATTATACAAATAAATTCATTTTTTTTTACTTAATATACTGTCATACTTTTCTGTATAAATGAACATGAACATGAACATAGCGGCACATAATAGATACCTATCTTCACTGTTTTTACGACTGTCGCTGCCCCCACACCTTGGATGACCTAATATGGAGTGGCTCTAAGTGGCACTCTGCTTCTGATTTTCTTATCTGATTGCCCTTCATAGGTGGCTACTTTACTGTAAATGAACATGAACATAGTGGTCCATAATAGATACCTATCTTCACTGTTTTTTCGACTGCTACCACTCACACCTTGGGTGACCTAATATGGAGTGGCACTATGTGGCTCCCCGCTTCTGATTTTCTTATCTGATTTCCATACACAGGTGGCTCTATGTGGCACGATCTTCACTACTCATCTCGACCCTTAAGTCAACCACCAAAGATCCTCCGCTCCACTCAGCCCACAGGTCTTGATGAATGTCATATGTCTTTACGAATTTTCCTATCTAGTAACTCTAGAATTAAACCTACAGAACGCCCATGATTCACCGTGCAGCATGCAATATTCCACACAAGGAAAATTCTTGTTTCCCCTATCTCCCTAGGAGGGCGGAAGGAAATAATAAAATAAATTCCCACCCTCAGTTCTAACTGGCTAAGGTCATTAATTCCATGTACCGGGGGTGGGGGGGAAGGGGGGGATGATGGACCTCGGAATCGCTAATCCACGCCTATGACCGCTTTATCCTTAATCCCCTTAATGCGTAATATCCCGTCCCCCCTACCAAGGGGTGCACAAATTCAATGAGTACAAATACACAAATCACAATACAAGAATCCCATTTAACATTTCAGGTTAATATAGTACTCTCTAAGAGTGTAATAGTGCACATCCACCACACTAGATTTTAACCCATTAACGTTCCAAGATAATATCCTCACTCTACTTAATGATTAATAATAAAACTACCATTGCCCTGTCCGTCACATTCCATGGGATACGAGTTTTTCTTAGACACTCTTCCATCACCGTAACATTTTTGCTTTCTCCTCACTTGCACAACATCTACTAACATCAAAAGTAATATTATTCATATCTATTTTTGTTAATTCTGTATACCATTTTACTGTAACCTTTGTTTCAACATCTGTCACTACAGAAGGTTGAACACCGCTAACACTACGAGAAAGTGCCTTTTCCTGACTATCCTCTATCATCAATACGTCATGTTCTTCCTTACTTTCTTCTACACACGTTTCACTTTCCATTTCACGTCCTGTTTCACAATTGCAACAAGATGGTACGATTTTTTCACCGTTTTTAATCTTGACTCTACACTCTCGAGAGTCGTGTTTCTTACCACAGTATCAACACCTGGGGTCAAACTGGCATTTCCAAGCCATATGTTCCCAACGAGAACACTTCATGCATAATGGGCTCCTCATTGTATTTTGCAACTTTCCTGTAACCTAGTCCTTACACAAAAATTCTATCTGGAGCCTCGATCACCCTTTACCAAAGCAACATCCTGGCTTTGTTTTTCACCACAAAAACCCTCTTTGCCTCTGTTTCTCTTTGCCCAAACAACACTCTCATTGTTGAGAAGAAGATAATCATGATCCAAATAAGTTGGATACTTATTAGTTACTGCCAAATCAGGAAAAATACAAAAACATATGCCCTATATAAATATATATATATATATATATATATATATATATATATATATATATACATACACACAC
Organism: Procambarus clarkii; assembly: GCF_040958095.1. Classification (NCBI taxonomy): domain Eukaryota; kingdom Metazoa; phylum Arthropoda; class Malacostraca; order Decapoda; family Cambaridae; genus Procambarus; species Procambarus clarkii. The sequence continues at coordinate 23,660,838 of NC_091161.1, read as the reverse complement.
ATAGCTATATATATATATATATATATATATATATATATATATATATATATATATATATATATATATATATATATATATATATATATATATATATATATATATATATATATATATATACATGTATATATATATACATGTACATATATATATATATATATATATATATATATATATATATATATATATATATATATATATATATATATACATATATATATATATATATATATATATATATATATATATATATATATATATATATAAAATATAAATTCAACTTAATTTCTGTATTCTCTGTTAACCCCCAATGTACCTTCTTGAATATAAATAAATAAATAAATAAATAAATAAATAAATAAACAGATAATGTGTGTGTAAATGACAGCGGCGTCAAACAGCCTGGTGGACCAAACTACAAATCGGAGGAGGCCTGTTCCTCTGGGGTAATTAGCTTTAGGAAATTACACGGACCCCTTGGGTGTCATGGACCAGATTCACGAAGCCCATGTAAAAGTAGTAAAAAAAAAGTAGAAAAAAGTAAAAAGTAAAAAAAAAAACATTAATGTTTATCAGCGCATCTCTGTGAATTACATATTTTATCAGTATTGTGCAGCCGGTTTTCCCTGCCTGGCTGGACAATTTCAATTTCTTTCTTTGTTATGCACCCCATACCCATCCCGTGGGCGGTGGTGTAAAGGATTACAGAGGCACATAATCGGTTCAGGAACTGAACCCTCTAGTTCGTTTAGCTAAGCAAATAACAATTTTTGACGCTAGTTACAAAATTATTAATGTTATATGCACAAGTACACACTCATACATACATGTACATATATATATATACGTACATATATACATACACATACATATTTAATCACCCACACAAATAAACACATCAATAATCATTACAAAAACACATTACAGTCTCCGTGGTGTAGTGGTAAGACACTCGCCTGGCGTTCCGCGAGCGCTATAATATACCCACTGCACCATACTCAGAGCCCTAAAGAGAAGGGAATTCTAGGGTATTTAACTCCCATATATATATATATATATATATATATATATTCCTTGAAATTTTGTCACATTAACGTCTACATCTGTCGTTCTTCTGACACATAGATTTTTAAGGTTAATTAACATATATGCAAATTACAAAATTTATTAGCTGGAGTGCAGAGCTTCACACACTCAATCCTAGCCATCAAGTAACTATCAAAATGCATATATCTTTGCTTTCACTTCAGTTATATTTATGACAAGGGATTTAAAATTTTCCTATATTTCTGCTTTTCTGATGACATTAAAAACTTTCGTTTATTACAGTATCTACATAAAATTAACATTTATCTTCATTAGGTTGTAGTTCACATCAATAGGGAGAGCGTCGGTAAAAAAAAAAAAAATTGTTTATATATAAATATCTTTCCTCTCTCAATAATATGCCCGAAACGCTATGCGTACTAGTGGCTTTAGGTATTGTATGTACTAGCTCTATCAATAAATCCAATATTATGTTTGTAAATCGACTATTTATGTACTTTCCTGAATAAAATGAACTTTACTTTACTAATATCTAATCTGTGACTAAAACGTAAGACCGAACGTAAGTTTATATCCCTGTTACCTAGCAGTAAATAGGTACTCGGGAGTTAGTCACCTGTCACGGGCTGCTTCCTGAGGGTGGAGGCCTGGTCGAGGACCGGGCCGCGGGGACACTAAAAAGCCCCGAAATCATCTCAAGATAACCTCAAGATAACGACTTTATCTATGCCTTTTTGATAACATATACAATTATAAGCTTTATTAGTGAATCTCTATTAATTAAACAATATATCAGAAAGTGTGTAAGGTTCGGTGTTCCATGTGCGAAGAGACATGGGAGATTTTACATCAGTTCAGTAAATGTTTTAAGTAGCGAACGCATACTAACGAATAACAATTAGTATAGACCAACACTATTGTTCTATGAAGTCGATTTAACTTCCAGTCATGTATTTTTCAATAAGTCTTAAATGTTTTCTGGCTAGTTATGTTAGATATTATTAGAAATACGTATTCTACTTGTTAATATAATAAATTAAATTTGCGATCATTTAAGGAGAGAAGTACGACGGCTGGATCACTGTGTACAGAAGGTTGATATGCCAACAAACACTTTCCAGACAACAATATATCTTGGATAAGTCGCTCCACAACATTGACACCTGGAACGTTGACTTCCTGTGAGGCCACATATTTACTTATTTCATAATGAAAGTATATTATTTCATAGTAAATATATGTTTTCTCGTGTTCTGCATTAAGCACCAACATTATAGTGACTAAATATACCATATTTCTTCATTATTTAAGTAATGCTAGGAGGCTTTGAGTAGCTTTGGGTCATTAGGTGAACAGAATTTCCAATAGATGGGGCGAGAGTCGCGCTATCTCTCGCCCGGGCGCGAGTCGAAACTTATTTTAGAATTGATATATCTTTGTCCTCCAACAAAATATATTTCCTTTGGTGCACTCACAAAAACGAGCATATCTCTGTCTTTCTGAAGGCATATAATATTTTAGGCTTTATATGCGTATCTTTGTTAATTACACACTATATTGGCAAGTGCGTAGGCTTCTGCATTCCATGACCGACAAGCTACTGAATGCCACTATTAAAACGTATGTATCTTCACTTGAGCTTTATATATGTCTATGGTAAGGTATTTAAAATAAAGCTTATATTTCTATCTTTCTTAAGACATATAAAACATATGTGTTTATTAACGAATTTACGTGAAATAAGCATTGTTCTGAGAGAGAGTTGCTCTGTCGATCAGTTTGTGCGGGGTCGGAACTCGGCGATTATTAAAACACATGTATCTTCATTAGAACTTTATATATTTCTATGGTAATGTAGTTAAAATGAAGCTTATATTTCTATCTTTCATAAGACATATAAAACATATGTGTTTATTAACGAATTTCCGTGAAATAAGCATTGTTCTGAGAGAGAGTTACTCTGTTGCTCGATCTGTGCGGGATCGGAGCTCGCCGATTATAAAAATACACGTATCTTCGCTTTAAATACAAATATGCCCATGGTAAGGCATTTAAAATGAAGATTATGTTTCTATATTTCTTGAGACGTATAAAACTCTTACGTTTATTAACGATTCTGAGTGAAATAAGCATTGTTCTGAGATGAATATTGCGGATTTCCAGCTCTACGACCAATGAAAAATGCAACTTTTATACAACTACAAATATCTTTAGTTTTACTTTAAATTTTGTCCTGAAAGAGTTTTCATATATAGATCCAGTTTCTGCCGTTCTTTTGACATAAAAATACCTTTGGCTTAATAAGTTATTAAGATGTTTTCAACAATATTACCTGGGCGTTCACCGATTCTAACATGGGTGACCCTTTTGGAAACGCAACACATGGGTTGACCTGATTGATATATGGGTCAGATTCCATTAAGGTTCGGAACATTTATACCCGCGCATAGTGACCATCACCCCCTCCTCCTGCTAAGCCCCTGCCTTCTCTTACCCCTCCCCCTGCTCTTCCCCTTCCTCCTCATCCCTCCCTTCTCTTGACCCTCCTCTCTTCCCCTTTCTCCTCATCCCCCCCTCCTTCGCATACCCCTCCCCTGCTCTTCACCTTCCTTCTCTTACCCCTCCCCTCTTCCCCTTCTTCCTCATCCCTCCCTTCTCTTGCCCCTCCTCTCTTCCCCTTTCTCCTCATCCCCCCCCCTCCTTCGCATACCCCTCCCCCTGCTCTTCACCTTCCTTCTCTTACCCTTCCTCCTCATCCCCCCCCTTCTCTTGCCCCTCCTTTCTTCCCCTTCCTACTCATCCCCCCCTTCGCTTACCCCTCCCCCTCCTTTCCCCCTTCCTCCTCATCCCTTTTATTTCCCCCTCCTCCTCATCCCCCTTCCCTTACCCCTCCCCCTCCTCTTCCCCTTTCTTCTCATCCCTCCTTCCCTTGCCCGTCCTCTCTTCCCCTTCCTCCTCATCCCCCTTCTCTTACTCCTCCCCCCTCCTTACCAACTTTCTCTTACCCCCTCTCCCCTCCTCTTCCCCTTCTCTAACCCCTACCCTCTCCCCCCTCCTCTTCTCCTTCCTTCTCATCCCCCTTCTTTTACTCCTCCTCCTCTTCCCCCTCCCCCTCTTACTTGTACTACTCCTACCCCTGCTATTCTTCCCCCTCCTCTTCTCCTCCGTTACCTAATTCCCCCCTTTCCCCCCCCCCCAGACGTCCTGCTCCTTCCCCCCCCCCTCCTTTCCTCTCCCCCTTCTTCCTCCTTCCTCTTAGACCAACTCCTTCCTCCTCTTTTTCATCCTCCTTCCTCCTCTGCCTCGACCTCCTTCCTCCTCGATCTCCTCCTCCTTCCTCCACGCTCTTCTCCTCATTCCTCCTCTTTCCTCCTCTTCCTCCTTCCTCCTCGCCCTCCTCCTCCTTCCTCCTCGCCCTCCTCCTTCCTCCTCGCCCTCCTCTTTCCTCCTCCCCCTCCTTCCTCCTCGCCCTCCTCCTTCCTCACTCTCCTTCTTCCTCCTCGCCCTCTTCCTTCCTCCTTGCTCTCCTCCTTCCTGCTCCTTCCTCCCCCTTCCTCCTTGCTCTCCTCCTCCTTCCTCCTCGCCCTCCTCCCTCCTTCCTCCTCTTCCTCCTTCCTCCTCGCCATCCTCGTCCTTCCTTCTCGCCCTCCTCTTTCTTGCCCTCCTCCTCCTCCTCCTTCCTTTTCGCTCTCCTCCTCCTTCCTCCTCCTTCCTCCCTCCTCGCCCTCCTCCTTTCTGTTCGCCCTCCTACTCCTCCTTCCTCCTCGCCTTCGTCCTCCTCCTCCTTCCTCCTTGACCTCCTTCTTCCTCCACCTCCTTCCTCCTCGGCCTACTCCTCCTTCCTCCTCGCCCTCCTCCTTCCCCTCCTTCCTCCTCCCTCCTACTTTCCCTCCTCCTCCTTCCTCCTCGCCTTCCTCCTCCTCCTCCTCCTCGCCCACCTCCTTCCTCCTCGACCTCCTATTCCTTCCTTCTCGTCCTCCTCCTCCTCCTAGTCCTTCTTCTAGTCCTTCTAGAAGGACTAGTCTTCTAGTCCTTCTTCCTCGCCCTCTTCCTCCTTCCTCCTCCTCCTTCTTCCTCCTTGCTCTCCTCCTTCTCCTTCCTCCTCGCCCTCCTCCACTTCTTCCTCCTTGCTCCTCCCCCTCCTTTCTCCTCCTTCCTCCTTGCCCTCCTTCTTCCTCCACCTCCTTGACCTATTATTCCTTCCTTCTCGCCCTCCTCCTCGCTCTCCTTCTTCCTCGCCCTCTTCCTCCTTCCTCCTCCTACCTTCTCCTTTCTCCTCGACCTCACCCTCTTACCTGGAATTCTTCCTCCTTCCTCCTCGCTCTCTTTCTCCTCCTTCCTCCTTGCCCTCCTTCTTCCTCCACCTCCTTCCTCCTCTCCCTCCTCCTCCTTCCTCCTCGACCTATTATTCCTTCTTTCTCGCCCTCCTCCTTCTTCTTCCTTCCTCCTCGCTCTCCTCCTTCTTCCTCCTCGCCCTCCTCCTTCGTCCTCGCCCTCCTCCTTCCTCCTCGCCCTCCTTTTCCCCCTCCTTCCTCCTCGCCTTCCTCCTTCTTCCTCCTCGCTCTCCTCCTCCTTCCTACTCGCCCTCCTCCCTCCTCCTCGCCCTCCTCATCCTTCCTACTCACCCTCCTCCTCTTTCCTTCTTGCCCTTCTTTTACCTCCACTTTCTTCCTCCTTGCTCTCCTCCACCTCCTTCCTCTTCGCCCACCTCCTCCTTCCTCGTCGCCTTCCTCCTTCTTCCTCCTTCTTCCTCCTCGCCCTCCTCCTCCTCTTTCCTCCTCGGCCTCCTCCTTCCTACTCGCCCTCCTCCTCCTCCTTCCTCTCCTCCTCCTTCCTACTCGCCCTCCTCCTCCTCCTTCCTCTCCTCCTCCTTCCTCCTCGCCCTCCTTCCTTCTCCGCCTACTCCTCCTTCCTCCTCGCCCTCCTCCTCCTTCCTCCTCGCTCTCCTCATCCTCAACGTCCTCTTTAACTTCCTCCGCTACCTCATCGTCCTTCCTCCTCTGCCTTGACCTCCTCCCCCTTCCTCCTCGATCTCCTCCTCCTTCCTACTCGACCTCATCCTCTTACCTGGAATTCTTCCTCTTCCTCGACCTCTTCCTAAAAAAATGAATGAAAATGATGAATTAACCTTTATTATGATCTTGTTTCTTTTTACTAAATGTAGAAATATACTTTTATATTTCTACATTTATATAAATAGCAGCAATAAAAAACTACGTTTATGAAACATTTAAGGTTGCCACAAGGTTTAATTTTTTTTTTAGCTAACGTTTAGTGCAATACGTTTTAGAAACTTATTTACATCCACACAAAATTAAGCATCTAATGCGTGAAAACAAACGTTGCCAATACTTTCCAACACTTTCCAGATACGTTGTGGCAACCTAAAATTGTTTCCTGGGAGGTGTTCTTGGAAGTGGAATTTCAACAATGGCACTGCAAGAGTTTGGATCTGGCTTGTTACCGTCTAAGCTCACCTGGAACTCCAGAAACTTTAATTTTTGAGCTGCCAGAGTGCACTTCTGAACATTTAATTTAAAACCTGCTCGATCTAACAAAGAAAGTCTCAGTGGAGTCTCATAAGTGTTCACCAAACGTCCAGGCATATATTGCATCATCATCCAGGTATGTAGCGAGGGCCTTCCCAAGACTGGACTGAGTATGTAATTAATGGCCCTCTGAAATGAAGGGGGGGTGTCTTTTGGTCAAAAGGCATCCTACAAAATTGATAAGGTTGCCTGCCCTCAGGAAATGCTGTCTTTTCCCTTTTTCTCAGCCACTGGTATTGCCCAATATGCAGACTTAGCATAAAGAGTGGAAAAGTATTTTGCTGCCCGGAATTGTTCTATTATATCCTGAATTCGAGATTAATTATAAATATCACCCTTAGTAATTTTGTTCACCTTCCAGTAGTTCACACAAAAATGGTAACTACCATCTGGTTTACGAACTAACACAATAAGAGACAACCATATCTTGATGATTTCGAGGCTTAGTGTTCCCACGGCCCGGTCCTCGACCAGGCCTCCACCCCGAGGAAGCAGCCCGTGACAGTTGACTAACTCCCAGATATCTATTTACTGCTAGGTGACAGGGACATCAGGGTGAAAGAAACTTTGCCCATTGTTTCTCGCCGGTGCCCGGGATCGAACCCGGGACCACAGGATCATGCGTCCAGTGTTCTGTCCTCTCAGCCACCGGCTCCAACCATAGTGACATACTAGGCTCTATCATGTCCTGTCTTAACATTTTCTGGCACTCATGCTGGATAACATTCTTTTCCTGTTCCGTGAGCCCATTGCCGGGTGAAAACAGGTGCATAGTCACCTGTTGGGATGGTGTGATCAGTTATATCAAGGAGACCAATCTGGTCATCCTCGGTTGCAAACAATTTTGGAAATTTCCATGAAATCCCTCTTAACACTTTTATCTGTCTGTGGAACATGCTGCAAATCTAGTGCTGATAATAATTTCTCTACATCTTGTATAATATTTTAACCTTTACTCGTTTATGTTCTTCAATGGTCTCTTACTCTCGGTAACATTTAATGCACTACATTGTGCTTTGATAGTTCGCATTTCAGATGACTCATGGTGCAAAATTTCTGAAGTGTTCACCAGAGATTCTAGAGATATTCTATTACCTGCTCTGAAGCAATAGGTTTTGTGAAAGATGTTGACTGGAATAAGTGCATCTTTATCAAGCACTACAATTAGATGGTGAGGATTTAATAACCTGTCACATCTCCCCCTCCCCATCCAGCCCGTTGACGCCATGAGGGGGCTTGGTGGCTGGCTGCTGGAGTGTGATGCTCCACGGGACGATCTTCTGTCCTGAACGTATATACGTTCACTCGTCCCCCTCGTGGTCGTCGCCGTCTGCCCCTTCGGGTTGTGAAGATTACCTTTAATGGTAGGACCCTTCTGCCCTCCTTCATTCTTGCTGGTGCCAGATGCTCCGTTCAGGGATATATTCAATCTCCTCGGCACTGCAATAAGTGCTGGAGGTTTGGGCATGGTGCCCTCAAATGCTCTAGTCCTGTCTCCCTCTCTCTGTCCCATGTGTGGGGGCGAGGGTCACTCTAAGTTGGAGTTCACTTCTCCCCAGGCTCGCTGCCTCAATTGTGGTGAGGCCCACCCTACCTTCTCCCGCACGTGTATACGTTACAAACTTGAGGCAGCCGTCCTCAACTTGAAGCACCGGGACAGTTTGTCTTTTCCTGAGGCTCGGCGCAAAGTTCATTGTCTCCCTCCTTTCGTTGGCGCGTCTTATGCTCGCTTGGTACACTCTTCCTCTCCTCGTCCTTCCCATCTTCCTCAATCTCACAACCGTTCACAAGCCTTAGACCTGGACACGCCCACCACCACCTCCCCTGTTCCTTTCCATTCTGTCCCGGAGGGTCCCCCTCCTGGTTCTCTGTCTATGGTTCCCCTTCTTTCTACCCAGTCTGTCATGTCTTCTGTGTCTTCTTTCTCCTCTCCCTCTAGTCTTCCTTCCCATCATTCTCTTCCGTCTCTTGGGTAGCCACCCCACCTGACTGTGCGGGCCGATATCCATCGCTTTCCTGGTGATCGTGTTGTTCACTCTCGTTCTTCTTCTATTGAGACGCTAGAGTCTGTTGCCCAGTACATTGCTGCTGGGACACCTGTGTTTCTGAGTCACAAGCGGAAACCTGGCTCCTCTCATTCCTCCTCCCCGGCAGGTAAGAAGGCTTCGCTTTCTTATTCGCTCCCTACCTCTGATTCTATCGTTCCTTCCCCTCCTGCTTTGGTGGTAGAGCCCCATGTTCCTACTGTAGAGGTTTCTTTGGCCCCTGGTTCCGTCTTGGTTACTGCCCTTGCTGAGATGCGCTCCCCTCTTTCTGCCACTCCTCCTCCTGCTCTTCTTTCCCGCCCCTCTCGGTTGTCTCCTCCTCCTCCAGACCCCTGCTCATCCACCTCTGGCCTGTCCTCTTACTCCTTTCCCTCCTTCTTTACTCGGTTTACCCATCCACCCCCCCTATCCCTGACTTCGCTGACCCTGATCCTGACCCTGTGCTTCTTTAACGTGCTGTGTTTCTTTTTCACCTTTATTTCTTCTTTGTTCTCTGTTGCTGTCCTCTTTTTTTTTGTCGATGTCTATTCTTCAGTGGAACATCCGTTAATACCACGCCAATTTTCATGACGTCCAACTCCAATTTTCAGTTTTTGCCCCTTTATGTCTGTCTCAAGGAGCCGATGCTTGGTGCTCGTCCTGGTCACTTCCGTGGCTATTCTTTTCTCCCTCTCCCCCCCCCCCCCAGCTGTTGCTGGGGCCCATAACTCTTCTGCTCTCTTGATTCGCTCCGATGTTCCCTTCGTCCCCTTACTTTTTTCATTGCCTCTCCACTGTTCTGCTGCCCGTGTCTTTGTGCGTAAATGGTACACGGTTTGTTCTATTTATCTCCCCCCCCCCCACTGTCCCACAGTCTCTTCTCGATCTTAAACACCACCTGGACTCCTTGCCGGAGCCTGTGCTCCTGCTGGGTTATTTCAGTTGCCGACGTGCACTTTGGGGTGATGTGCTGACAAACACTCGGGGTCGCCTTCTTAAGCCGTTCATCCTCTCTTCTTCCCTGTCTCTTCTGAATTCTGGTGAGCCCACTCATTTGGACTCTGACTCGCTCCCTTTCCTGCCTCGATCTTTCTCTGTGCTTGTTATCATTTTACTTTGATTTCGCGTGGCGGGTCCTTGATGACCTCCATGGGAGTGATCATTTTCCCATCCTTGTTACCTTTTTCTCTTTTCACTCTCCTCTCTCCTTCCCTAGGTGGCGGTTTGCCGAGGCTGACTGGCGCCTCTTTACCCTCCGTGCTACTATTTCCTACCTCTCTGTTCTGCCACTCCCTCGCGCCCTCTTTCTTTTACATGACACTGTCTTTGACGCTGCCCTCGGCTCTATTCCTCGCTCTTCGTCTCGGGGAACGAGGAAGTGCGTTCCCCCGCGTGGAATATGGACTGTTCTCGGGGTGTCCGCTGTAAGCGTGCAGCCTGGAAGACACACCGCCACTGGCAGATGGTTGAGTCTTTTCCTTTGCTTCCGAAGGTGAGTGCGGTGGCCCGTAAGACCATCAGTATGGCTAAACGTGCATGCTGGATGTCTTATTTCTTCACCGTTACGTCCGAAACTCGTCTGCCACTGGTATGGAAGCGTATCCTCATGATAGCGGGTAATTTCGTTCCTGATACCTCGCCGGTCCTTTACCTCCGTGGTGCTCTTGTGGCGGACCCGTTGCAGGTCGCGATCGAACTGGGTTTCCACTTTTCATCTGTTAGCTCTGGTTCTCATCTTGCCCAATCCTACCTTCTTTCCTTCCTTCGTAAACCTATTCTTGAATCTCATCCTTTAGATTTCTGTACCCATCTTCGCCTTCCCTATAACGATCCCTTCTCTCTCTGAGCTTCAGTCTGCCCTAGCCCTCTGCAGTTCTACGGCGGCAGGTTCCGATGGCATTCATTATGAGATGCTTCGCCATCTGAGTCTGTACAGTCGGATCTGGGAGTCGTCGTCAGTTCCTGAGGACTGGCTCGATGCTGTTGTCCTCCCTGTTCAGAAACCAGAGTTTCTTGGGTCATCCCCCAAGGACTTCCGCCCTGTTGCCCTCATGAGTTGTCTGCAAGCTCTTTGAACGTATGGTTAACGTTCGTTTGATGTGGTTCTTAGAGCACTATCACTATCTCTCCCCTTCTCAATTTGGTTTTCGCAAGTGTTGCAGCACAACGGATGTCCCAGTGAGCTTGGAGGTCTATATTCGTACTGGTTTTGCTGCAAAAACCTCCGTTGTTGCCGTCTTTTTTGACCTGGAAAAGGCTTACGTCAGTACCTGGCGGTATCATATTCTGTCCCAACTTTATTCTTTTGGCCTTCGTGGGAATCTCCCTCAATTCCTCCAAAGTTTCCTCTCTCATCGTTCCTTTCGAGTGAGGCTTGGTACCCCTCTCTGCCCCTTTTAGGCAGTATGAGGGTGTACCCCAGGGTAGTGTTCTGAGCACTCCTCTTTTCTAGTTGACCTCAATAGTCTTCTATCCTCTCTTCCTTCTGGCGTCTTCTCCGCTCTCTTTGTTGACGATCTTACCCTTTGCTGTCAGGGTGATGATTCGCCTCTCCTTCAACAGCGGCTTCAACTTGCGATTAAATGCCGTGTCATCTTGGGCCACCGATCATGGTTTCAAGTTCTCTGCGTCTAAGACTTGTGCTATGACTTTTACACGGAAGCATGTCGTTCTTCGTCCCTCTTTTTCGCTTTATGGTCATCCCCTTGTGTATAGGGACTCCGCTAAGTGTTTATGGTTAATCTTTGACACTCGTTTGTCATGGTCGCCCCATATCTCTTTCCTCAGAGTTGGAAGCTCTAAGGCCCTTAACCTACTAAAGGTTTTGTCCCATACTTCTTGGAAAGCGGATAGGAGCACGCTCTTCTATTTGCACTCCTCTCGTCCTGTCTAAACTCGATTATGGTTGCACTGCATACTCTTCAGCTTCTCCTCCTCCTCATCGTCGTCTTGATGCTTTGCACCATATTGAGTTGCGTCTCGGCTCTGGTGCCTTTCGTTCGACTCCCGCCCTCAGCTTGTATGTTGACACTGGCTTCCTATCTCACCAGGACCGCCGTGATCGCTACTGTCTTCGCTATCTTGCGAGGTCCTTACAACATCCTTCCTCTCGCCTCTGTCGTGCTTTAACTTTTACCCCTTCTGTGGTTCCTGTTCCTCCTCATCGCCTCCCACTTTGTCCGACTATCTCGTCTACAGGATTCTCTTTCCGTTCGTATTTCTAATGTTTCTCCTCGTATTGTTCCTTCCTTGGCTCCCCTGTGGAGAGTCCCCTTTCCGAAGTTTTGTATGTCTTTGACCCATATCACTAAAGCTTTTACACTTCCTACGGTTCTGAAACGCCTTTTTCTTGAGCACTTTTCTTTGTACTCCCACTCTGTTTCCATCTTCACCGATGGGTCTAAGTCTGCGAACGGTGTGGGCTATTCTGCTGTTTTTCCTGACCGCACTTATGTGTCGCCTCCCTTTGGAGGCTAGCGTCTTCACAGCAGAATTTCATTCTATTCTCTATGCTCTCCGTTTCTTGCTTTCTCATTGTCAATCCTTCTTTGTGGTTGTAGTTGACTCTCGTAGTGGCCTCATGGCTCAAGGGGTCCTTTAATCCTGTCCATCCGGTGGTCATAGAGATTCAACATTGGCTGCTTCTTATCTCTAGTAAATTTAAATCTGTAGAGTTTTGCTGGGTTATCTTGAAGTTATCTTGAGATGATTTCGGGGCTTTAGTGTCCCAGCGGCCAGGTCCTCGACCAGGCCTCCACCCCCCAGGAAGCAGCCCGTGACAGCTGACTAACACCCAGGTACCTATTTTACTGCTAGGTAACAGGGGCATAGGGTGAAAGAAACTCTGCCCATTGTTTCTCGCCGGCGCCCGGGATCGAACCCGGGACCACAGGATCACAAGTCCAGTGTGATGTCCGCTCGGCCGACCGGGGTTCCCAGCCATATTGGTGTTTCTTTAAATGAGTGCGGATGCTGCCTCTAGAGAAGCTATCCATTCTTGTCCCATCTCCTGTAAAGGTATTCCTTATTCCAACTTCTATCCAGTTATTCATTCCTCCATCTTTGCCCGTTGGCAGCGTTGTTGGTCTTCTGTAGTTGGTAACAAGCTGCGTACTCCCAAACATAGTGTATCCCTGTGGCCTGCCTTCCTGCCACTGTAACCGGCGGTGGGAAACGGCTCTAGCAAGGTTGCACATTGGCCATACTCGCTTAACTCACGGTCACTTAGTTTGCACAATTAGGAGCAGGGAGGGGCTCCATTGAGTTGTCCCTCTTGCAGTTGTGTATATCCTTGTTGAATATCCTGACTTCCAGGACGTGCGTGTGCCTTGCTTTCCGACAGTCCCTTGTGGTCACTTGTCCCTCGCTAGAATTCTTGGTGAATCGAATACTTTTGATTTCGTTCACCTAATGCGTTTCTGTTCTCGTATTGGCATTCTTGGTGATATTTAGCGCCCTCAGATTATTTTGCACTTTGATGGTGCTACATAGCCTTCCCGGTTTGGTCCCTTCTTTTGATAATTACTTACTCTTCGCTGACCTCACTAACCTATACACTTGTTGACCGAATGGACAAGATGCGTGAACACCAAAGATTAAACACAGATGTGCACTATTGTAACGGGTACCGCCCTCAACCTTCAATTCTGGTGAACGCTGGCCGTTATTTAACCGATCTGTTGTTCATTGTTTTATTCTTGCTGTAACCTCTAGCCCAATGATTCCTTGTAACCTTGGTGGTTGATCACAAAGGCGCCACAAAACGAGGACACTGTACCTTTCATCTGCAAGTAAACTCACTAGAGACTTTAAAAGCTGCCACTGCCTGACTTCAAAACCAACTGAATGCAATTACCCCAACTGACTGCAAAGCAGGAAACAGCCAATTGGTATAGAGTTGCAGAAAGGACATCTGTAATATGTTGAAGGGGGATAGAGTTTGCTTCAAGTGCGGTTCAATTTAAACAGAAAGAGAATAAATATTAAATAGACTAAGGGGTATTTATAGAGCTCACAAGAGTTCTTACAACACAAAAGTACACACGATTGCGAATTCAACAATAAAGAAATATATAAAATAGGGAATATTTACTAAACAATTCAAATCACTTTATTATTTTGTACACAAAATAGTACCTGAACACCCCCTAAACTGAAGTATCCCTAGCTTGAGGCAATGGTTATTTACTGTGGTTTACTATAAAATGTATTTAATTCAACCGACATTACCTTAATTACAAGCCCAGACCAGCTGTTAAGCCTTTGCGTCTGGAGGTGGTGTTGACCACCAGGATCGTGCCAGCTACATTGATCTCAACCTCCTTGACCTCCAGCAAGCAAGCTGACGCATGGCTGGTTGCCAAAAAAAATTTCAACGATAATTATCTAAGCTAGACTCTCCTGCCCTGGGTCACTAAAGGTGACTGAATCCATTTTCCCAATTGAGGTTCAATTATCTCTGTAAATTACCAAGGGTACTATCAATTATCCTACTGAGTAATAACATGAACTTCCCAAATGTAAATGAACTGACAAACAAGTTGATCGGTAGCCATTTACCACCACTGAGGCTGCTACTGAGCCGCGAGTGTGTCATACGTCTACCAGAAACTAGTTCACTTATTCTAAATGAGTCATCTGCACTTGTCCCAGAATCCTCGTCACTTTAGAAAGAACTACTACATAGTTCCTTTCTTTGTGAATAGCTTGGATCAAGTCTCCAATATACAATACTCTCAAAATTAAGTAATACCCTTTCATATAGCAAATTAACTAAGATGGAGTCTCGGAGTAGAAAGGTTTTGAGGAGAGGGTGGAGGTGAGGCTGCGTCCCTGGTGACCTGGCTAAAGTCAGTGTTGCCGCCTCAAAAGTCAAGCAGCTCTGCTATGTACTAAATTCCCGACTGAAAACCTACCTGACTATATACTACTTAACTCCTTCAACATACAATTAAGGAGTATACAATCTATTCTTTGAAAGGGCTACCTCAAGATGGAATTTTACATACGAAACTACACGTGACACATTTTTAATCTCTACCCTAGCACTGAGGTGTTATGTCCTGGCCAAGCTGGAAGTTCAGTCCTGCAGTAACAAACGTGCGGGCGTGTTTATACAATCCAGTTTATTAAGAATACATGATTATGAAGTTAGGCTGTTACAGTGGCTTGTCTGGCTTTGATCATGCTCTGTATTTCGGCTTTCCTAGCAGTGCAGTCCGGTGGAAGGGCAATATGGGCGTCTCCACATAGGTGACAGCATGGGAACTCAGCTTGACAATTCCTGTAGTGGGAAGCAGGCAGAGGAAGAGACTTCAGTGGTAGTCTCGACCACTGACAGACGCAACAATTAAGGTGTTTTCCATATTTCTGGTAGGTCTTCCGTCTCCAGTGACCTACTATACACTATGGAGAGTGGCAGAGTGCTGCTGCACACTTTCAATACCCATGGTGAGTTTTCGTTCGTGCCATCGGCCTTTCTCACGTCCAGATGCCTCAACGTGTGAGGCATCAAAAATAAAAAAAAAAGACAGGAACAAAATCAGTTCCTGTCTGATTTTGGCTCTGTTATCTGTAAAAATGATGCTACTACCTTTGCAGCTTCTCTGTGGTATGCTCGGGTAGAGCGGTACCACATCTGTTAGTACTCAAATTGTATGACGGTTGGGATACAGCCAATCACAATCGAGTAGGTCTCTGACGTCCTTCCCTACAGAGCTGGAAGTGACCGCTCTGGAGACAAGGTCAGTATTCTCACAAGCCCAGAGTAGGTAGGACCTCGGCAGTCTATAACTATACACTGTTACCTTACTCAAACTGTTGAAGTGATCTACTGTGTATTCTCTACAATCCAGCAAGAACCATACATCAAAAAGGTAACGAATACATCCATGGAGAAAAGGTAGGCCCCTCTCAGGACGGGGCCTCTAATTTCTGCACTTTTTTGTTGAGGAAATCTGTCGTATCTTGGATTCTTTCCGGCAGTAGACGTAACAAGGGATTCAGGAGGGCTGTGCAGATCCAGTCTACCGGCCTTGTTGGGGCCTGGCAGCCGCTTAGACCCGGTCTCCATTGCCACGTTCCTGTTTCTTCTAGTGATTTATGGAACTTTGGTAAAAGGTAGAGGTGGGGAATGATAGATTCAAAAGCTAGGATCAAATCTCTCGCCCCTGCCTGCATGAATCCTCCTTTCCCGTCCCTAGTTTTGTTTTCAAACAGCTTGAGGACTATCCTTTTACTCCTCGTTTGGGGGGTTTCAAAGCGCCGCATCCTGGTTGTGTATCAGTTTGTAGGCTGCAGTGTCTGTTAGGTGCCACTGCATCTCGTGCCTGTAGTTGTTCTTTCTCCAGACGACGACAGCACCTCCCTTGTCCATCTGCTTTATCACAATATCCGAACGTCCCTTCAGCGTTGATAGGGCGTCCCTCTCATCCCTTGCGAGATTGCAGTTGCGTTGGTGTTCCGCACCGCACTTGAGGTCCACCATCACGTGCTGGATTACCGGTTTCAGGCCTACTAGGTTGTAGTTTGGGCACTGGACTGGTTTGTTGTGGAGGAGGTACCTGAAAGAGAGTGAGAGTTTAATTCTTTTAATTGCTCCCCTGTGACTTACCTTGCTCCGGCCAGAGGTTGCTCCAAATTTGGTTGATACTAGTTATCAAGTTGTTGCAAAGATCTTCTATCGTATCTCTTCTTCTTATGCGCCGGAGGGAGTATCACAAACACGAGTCCCCTTTCCAACAGTTTCCTCTCCTGTTCAGTTAAGGGTACCTCAGAGACAACTGTCTGTTTCAGTTGTCCTCTTCTATGCCTTAATTTGTGTCGTTTCGTGAGTTTCTCTGATCTACACCATTATACCCTCTGTCTCTGTCTCCTCCCTGTTAGTCTCGGTTCATGCTGTTCCAGCGCCTGGGTCTGTTGTTGTTCTCCCAGATTGTTGCCTCTGCCCCTGTTTCTGAATTTATTTTAGCCCCTATTATTATTATTACCTCCCTGTCTGTTGTGTTATTGTTGTTGTTCCAGGAGGAGTAGTCTATGATGTTATTGCCTCTGTTGTCGCCTGGGGTGATCCTGTTCTGGCATCTGTTGTCGCCTGTCCCGTTCCTGTTACCCTAACTTCGGTTTTCTCCAGATCTGTCTCTGTGGTTTCTCGCTTGGTTGCCACATGGTTTCTCATGATGAATCTCTCCATCCGATTCGTGATCTGTCTGTTATTCCTACCTTGCCTGTTGTTGTTCACCGAGGTGTCCCGTTGGAACACCTCGGCGGATGGTGCGGGTGGCTCCATCTGTTCGGGTCTCTTCTGGGTGGGAAGGGAGGTTGTTGTAGGACAGGCCTGCTTAGAATAGGGGATAGAGGGATATTGTCTTCATTGTTCATCAGGAGCACTGAACGTAAGGGGTTTTTGGGCCACTTGTTTTTGTTGTGGGTGTGGCTGCACCTGTTCTAGGGCTTTGTCCACTGCTGTAGTCAGGCAAACAGTGTACCTTTCTGAGGGTTTGAGGAAAAACTTGTGTGACGTCTGTCCTGAGCGCATCATCAGACTTTCGTCATATGGTCTTTCGAGGGTCCTTGGTTTCGGAGTTGTCTTTCGTCTGAAACCTTTTCATTAGGTTGTACCTATTCTTACCTGGTCCCAACCTCGTATTAGGAGGCGGGTTACGATGAGCTCAATTTTGGCCATTTCTCTCGTATGTGAGGCATTGAAGAGGAGCGTGTATGTCGCCATAGACGCTCTGGGGCCGGATTCAGGAAGGTACTTACGAAGGTTTTTCTTCTTAGCTACGAATGTTTTCCTTCTTAGCGCCTTCGTGGCGGCTACGGCGGTATTCACGTAGCTACACTAAGTGGAAAAACCTTCGTAAGTTCATTCCGGGATCTAAGTGTGGTTTCGACCACTCGTAGTTTTACATAAACTGGATATAACTCAATTTTTCTCTACTACATAACACTGGGATCGATTTTAAGTTTTTGGAACATAAACAAAAGATTATAAAAATTGAATCTAGTGAAGAAGAGTCCTTCGTGTTAGTTATATATGCATTCTCTGCTTGAAACTTAAAGTAAATATGTCTTTTATGATAGTAGAATTAGTTTTATAATTAGCAAGATATTATACCCTAGTTATTAAGTAAATAAACACTGCTGAACATGAAATATGAGAGAAGGTGATGAGCCCTGCCTGATGGGATCATTTACTATCACCAAATGCCCCTGTTCACCTAGTAGTATGGGTGTACCTTAGCTATACATACCCATTTCTAATTTATTTAGTTTGGTTTTATTTTGAAATTAAATCTGGGTGAGACATAAACTAAAAATATGCTGCACAAATGACGTTAGGTAAGGAGAAGGGTAAAAATGTCAAAAACTTTATTCATTGAATACTTAAAGCTATAATTATGACTATATAGACTATTAAAAAAGAGAGAGGGAAGTAGGGGTCCAAGACCTCTTCCTGTTATACAATTTGGGTGTGGAACAAGTAATTATCAAAAGAAGGCACCATGCCGGGAAGGCTATGTAGCAGTAAGGCAGTGAGGTGAGGCAGCTACTTATTTGAGAAATGCTTATTTTATTTACCTTATAAGCTGAGGCAACTTATTTTATTTGAGGAATACTCAGCTGATTCCTCTACATTTAGCATGGAACAAATTTGTGTCCAAGACCTCTTCCTGTTACACAATTTGGCTGTGTGTAACCAAACTAGAAGTGCTCTACAAATCAAGGGACCCAGAATGTGGAATGACCTCCCGAATCATGTCAAAGGCTGTACCTCTCTCAACCAGTTTAAGAGTTAAACCAAGTACTGCCTAATTAACTCCATGTAACCTAACTTGCCTCCTAAATGTCAACCCATGTCTTGCTATTTTTTAAACAACGCTGTTCACCAACATGTGCAATTGCTGATTTGTGCTATGTTAACCCCCCTTTTTGTATTTTTTATTCCTTCTTTCAACACAATTTATACTTAATCCCGATTACTATTGAGTTTTAGTCTGTGTTTTTTCCCCCACACCTTGCCCGAAATGCTATGAGTATTAGTGGCTTTAGGTATTGTATGTACTAGCTCTGTCTATAAATCCAACATTATGTTTGTAAATCAACTGTGTGTACTTTTCCTGAATAAAATGTTATTATTATTTTTTTTTAATCAGTAAGTATTAAAAGAAGGCACCAAGCTGCGAAGGCTATGTAGCACCATTGTGTGTAACAATAAACCAAATTTTTTTTTAACAAATAATGCACCTGTATGGTAAAACAAATCCTGTCAGCTGTAAAAATATTGATGCAGTTATTTAAATGAAAAATATAATGAAAGAAATATTACTGGTTTATTTTTATCTTATCTTTTTGTACTGTACAGTATATCCAAGGAAGTGAAAAATTGAGACATAATGCACAATTTAATGAATGATTAGCATGGATTAGCAGTTCAAAAGAAATATGACTATTACATATCAACACGAGATCTTAATGATCCATGGTCAACATGATTTAATAAGGAAAATACAGTACAGTATTTGTAATAACACAAACTATAATTTAAAATCTTTATTACTGATTTTTTTTATTAAGAAGATTAGGTATACACAGCAATGTGCTGCTACCCTATTCTATATGGAATATTACACAGTGTAGATAAAAAACTAGCTATAAGTTTATCTAATACTCCCATCTCACAGGATGGTTAGACATACTGTACATGGAATCAATTTAGAAAATACCAGCCTCAATACAAAAAACAAATCAACTCTGACTAAACAACTCTTCGCGATTTTCACAAGAGGTAAGCACTGAATCATGGAAACATTATATAATAATTACTTTTACCGGTTTCTACAAGACTCCTCTCAAACAATGTATTTTTAAACATGTTTAGGTATACACAGCAATGTGCTGCTTCCCTATTATGTATAAAGGACCACACAGCGTAGATCAAAAACCAGCTACAAGCTCATCCAACATCCTCACCTCACAGGATGGCCAGTCATACATGGAATTAGGAGAGAACAAAATACTTAATGCTGATCTATTAGCCTCCACTGGCAAAATCTGGGTGTATCACAAGAATATCTTCCAATATTCCTGAGTGTATGAAATAATTACAGAGCTCAAAATACCTCATACCATTTGGTATGAAGTCATTGATAACAGGGCAGTCACAGATATAGTGTTGGAGAGTATGTTCTCTCAAGTAGGACTGAAAACAGATTTTTTTTTCCACCAAGAGGGCTATAAACCCATGGAACTGCCTACCCGCTGAAGACGTAAATGCCAAATTCCAGCTAAAAAATATCATTAAGACAATTGGCGGGCCCTTTAACAAGCCACCGGCTTTCTGTCCTCTTCGAGGCCACTAGATAGTTAGTGGCCCTTGGGTAAATTTAGTAAATATATACAATAATTGTCAGCGCATCTTCCGAGCAACAAGGACAGCTACACAGTATCTCTTAGAATTACGTAGGTAAACAACAAATGTAACATATTTGTTTACTACAATGTCGGTGCTGGCTGTAGAAGTTGAAAAAACATTGTTTTACTTCGAAATATACTAATTTTATAAGAAAATTCAACGTAAATAGGAGGCAGTAGAGCTCCGATAAGCCAGCGCTAAATCTTCAATATGAAGAATGTTGCTGCTCTCTGATTGGCCAAACGAAACACAGTAGTGACCTCTAACGGCACGCAGGTGAACCAACAAATTTCTTCCTAAGTGGACGTTAGTGAATTGCACCTAAGCATCTTCTTAGGGCACACTTAGAAACCTTCGTAGCAAACCCACTTACGAAGAAATACACAGAGCTTCCTGAATCTAGGTCCAGGCCTGTTCCATGTTCACTCTGTTTAGACAGCTGGCTAGACCTGGTAGAATTGGGAGACCTGCTGAATAAAAATGGGAAACAAACCTGTAGGGCAAGGTATTCGGAGACCGTGTTTAGCCTCACTGTCATTGGGCAAACGTCAACCTGTCTTTTAGATATTCTATAGTTGTAAAAATTGGTTTTACCAGGGCTATAATTTCTAAGTCCTCCTGTTGGAAAAAAACTGTTAACCTCATAGAGGTCAGGTCTTTCCATAGTCTTGTGCACTTGGACTGCTATATCACTCTCCTGGAGGAGCTCCTCTGGATTTGGGGTGGTGGGTGGGGTGTTCAAGTGCCGTCGACCCTGGTCCCGTTACTCTCCTGTCTCTCAAGATTCCCTGGAGGGTGTCTTCAGGAAGTTGAGGTCTCTGTTTGTATTTGTGTCAAGATCTCAAGTATTCCATACTCCCACTCATGTTCGGAGGTGCTAGGGAGAGAATCCTTGAGAGCTTCCATAATTGTTCCTGGGAGGGAATCGGAAATAATTAACTCGGCCCCCACTGGCCTCCTCGCTTTCGATGTCGATGGTTGGTTTAGTGAGGCTTCTCGTGTTCTCTTCGTTCATACTGCGTCAATCTCTATTCTGGCTCTACAATGCAACGAAACTTCCAACACTTTTAACACTCAAGAATGGAAAAAAAAAGTTATAGGTTTTTTCTTCTCTTTTTGGTTCGTGTATGTGAGAAAAAGTCTCGAAAAAAGCATAAACAGTATTTCTCTCTGTAATGGAGTCACTCTCCCTTGCCCCCTGGGGGGGGGGGAAGTCCCTCTACCAGAAAACTGAGGGGAAAAGCCTTTTGTGTCCTGGTATTTCACCTTTCGATGTCCCCCCTTGGTTAAAGGAGAGGAAGTATCGTTAGGGCCAACGACAGCAAATGCATTAGATGCATATTCCACAGCGACTACAATGATTAGAAAAGCCGTTGAAGAATGAGACTCACTTGTGAACATTCTGCATCTACTTCCACAGTAGTGTAAAAGGAGACACATGGGGAATAAAAATTTTCAGAAACGGTTGGGCACTTCCATGCCGACTTGGGTCCCGGGGGCGGATTCGACCAGCAACTGATTTTAAGCGGTTAGGTTAGTGCACGGTCGGCGCGCACCGGGCTTGCTGGCGGGGTGGGGTGGTGGTCCGTTACCCCCAGGGGTCCCCAGGGCCCACCACCCAGGGTGTACCTGAGCAACTCGTGCCCTATCCTAACCTGTTTTTTCTCGATACGTCGCATGCTTTTAAGATGAAAGCTATGAACTCTGATGAAGATGAACTCTGATTTAAGATGAACTCTGCTATTGAGTTCAATAGGTTCTTCTCTTCCATTGGGTCATCCCTTGCAAATGATATTCCATCTTCCAGTACTGATGTTAAGGACTATCTTACAGGTAACTATCCACAGTCTCTGTACCTAAAGCCTACTAATTCCACTGATGTCAATGAGATAATCCTTTCCCTTAAAACCAAGTCTAGTGCCCTCGAGGAGATACCAACTTTAATTTACAAAAAAGCCTCCAGATCTTTAGCCCATGCTATTGCATTGCTCTTCAACAAGTCACTTGAACTCCAAACCTTTCCAGACATTCTAAAAAAAGCAAGAGTAACCCCTGTTCACAAATGTGGTGATCTCACAGATGTTAACAACTACAGATCTATATCTATCCTGCCTAACTTGTCAAAAATATTCGAAAAACTAATCTACAAGCATCTTTACTCTTTTCTAGCCAAACACAATATACTTAGCTCTTGTCAATATGGCTTCAGACCCAAAAAAAACACTAACGATGCACTTATTAGTATGATTAACTTGATTCACGCAGCTCTTGATAAAAAGGAGTTCCCTGTTGGGTTATTTGTGGACCTGCGTAAGGCTTTTGACACTGTCAACCACCAAAACCTTCTTCTTAAATTACATCATTATGGAGTCAGAGGACACTCCCTGCAATACCTCAAATCTTATCTTACTGACAGGCTCCAGTATGTTTCTGTGAATAATACAATTTCTCCCACCCTACCCATCAACATTGGTGTTCCTCAGGGCAGCATACTTGGCCCTCTCCTCTTTCTCATCTACATTAATGACCTTCCAAATGCCTCCCAACACCTCAAACCAATTCTATTTGCTGACGACACAACCTTCATTTACTCCAGTCCTGACCCCATTGCTCTAAATGCCACAGTAAATACTGAGCTAGAGAAAGTCCATCTTTGGCTAACTGCCAACAAACTCACCCTTAACATTGACAAAACGTTTTATATTCTGTTTGGCAATAAATACTCTAATCAAATAAATCTCAAAATAAACAATACCCAAATTTGTAACAAATTAGATGGCAAATTCCTTGGCGTTCTCATCGACCACGAGCTGAATTTCCAGGGACACATTCTAAATATATCAAAAAAAGTTTAAAAAACTGTTGGCATTCTTTCTAAGATCAGATATTATGTACCCCGCCCTGCCCTGGTGACTCTCTATTACTGCCTCATTTATCCATATCTCAACTATGGTATTTGTGCTTGGGGTTCTACTACCCAAAATCATTTACGTCCTCTAATTACTCAACATAAAGCTGCTATTAGGACAATATCCAACTCTAGCCCCAGACATCACTCGGTACCCCTACTCAAATCTCTGAATATGTTAGATATTAAGTCATTGCACATTCTCTCATGTGTATTATACATATATAAAACGTTGAACTGTAAGGCCAATCCTGACCTCAAAAGATTCATTGAAGGTTGTAACAGAACCCATGAGCACCACACCATAAATAAATAGTTTTGATATTCCTAGAGTACGACTTAATCAAACTAGAAATGCTCTTCAAATCAAGGGACCCAGAATGTGGAATGATCTTCCCAACCATGTTAAAGACAGTACCTCTCTCAACCAGTTTAAGATAAAAACAAAGCACAACCTAATAAATTCCCTGTAACCTACCTTACCCCTCTGTTGTCAACCCATGTATGTTTTTTTTTTTTCAAAACAACGCTGTTTGAATGTAATTTTCTGTAATAATTTGTAATTGTATTTGTGCTGCTTTTTCAGCCATGTTCCCCCTCTTTTACCTCTATTTTTATTTGTTCTCAACACATTTTATTCTTTTTACCCATTAGTATTAAGCTTTAGTCATTAATGTTTTTCCTGCCCGAAACGCTTTGCGTAATAGTGGCTTTAGGCATTGTATGTACTAGCTCTATCAATTAATCCAACAAACTTTGTAAAATCTCTTTATGTATGTTCCTTACCTAAATAAACATTTATTTATTTATTTATTTATTTATTTATTATTTATGAGTCTAAGGCATCAAGAAGGGGGTCCCTACTTATGAAAGGTACAGAGGATGAATGTTCAATAGATTCAAACCAAAAAATACACTGGTGAAAGGCATATAAACGTTTTTGGAGTATTTAATAGCATGAGCAAAATTCACAATTTGGCCCGGGGTGTAACCAGAGTACAACAGTATCAATTTGGGGGTCCCTACTTATGAATGGATCAGAGGGTGAATGTTCAATAGATTAAAACCAAAAAACACAGTTGAAAGCGAATATAGAAGTTTTTGGAGTACTTTAATGATGCTATGACTGAATAGTATAGGGAGCCCTTGGCACAGCTCCATTTTCTGTAATGGTCAGAGGTGAGCGGAGAGAACGGAACGCGATTTTTTTACTAATCAGGAGCCGAGTAGAAAAATTCTCTTTCCGTCCCGGGTCAATCAGGTGAAATTTTCCTTATTTGTCGGGGGAGAGGGGGTGTCACGTGACATGACGTTGGCAATAGGTACCCCCTACCTATGATTACCCCAGTGGGGTCAAGCATACAAGGGGGGGATCAAGATTCCTTACAAAGACCAAGTTGGATATTTAGGTGTAGTAAACCTTATCTTGAATTTGCATGATACTGTGGGGTACATTGACATGAAGGGCGAATCATAGAACAGGATCTGCATGTGAGATGGGTCATATTAGGGTTTTAATGAAGTTAAGATAGCTTTAAAGTCCTGTGTGCTTGATGGTGGGTAAATGTTCAATCAATAATTTTCGTGTTTTTAATCTGAATGAGGGGTTCTAGTTTGCGTTCTAGTCGTAAGATGAGTTCCTTAGTATATTTGCTATGGAAGATGAGCTTTCAGTACTCTATATTTATTTATTTATTTATTTATTTATTTATTTATTTATTTATTTATTTATTTATTTATATACAAGAAGGTACATTGGGTTTGTGAGAATACATTGGAAAGTACAGTATTTACATTCTTGTAAAGCCACTAGTACGCGCAGCGTTTCGGGCAGGTCCTTAATCTAGCAGATAATTTTAAGTAGGTAATTTCTATCAGAGTTGATAAATGATAAAGATACATTGCAAGAGAAAAATGAGATGAGAGAGCTTAGTAAGTATATTAAAGCACATTGTTATATTAAAGCTCTGATTGATTACATTGACAGCTTGATTAGTAATTTAAACAAGATTAATAGACACCATACAGCAGATTGACAGCACATATAAGACAGCAATGATCATAATGGTAAAGATGTTCAGATTGGGTACATAAAGATTGGGAGACTGGGTAGCAAAAGATACAGATAAACAAGATTTATAAACACCATACAGCAGATTGGCAGCACATATAAGAAGACAGCAATGATCACAATGGTAAAGATGTTCAAAATTGGGAACATAAAGGTTGGGAGATTGGGTAGCAATACATACAGTGCAATTTTAAGGCAAAAAGTGAAAAACTATGAAGATGAAATTAGGTACTTTTTAGTATTGATTTTGAATGATGTAAAAGTTGGACAGCTTTTCAATTCAGTAGGGAGTGAGTTCCATAAACTGGGTCCCTTTATTTGCATAGTGTTTACACAGATTAAGTTTAACTCTGGGGATATCAAAGAGAGATATATTTCTGGTGTGGTGATAATGGGTCCTATTACATCTGTCCAGGAAGAGTTTCAGACAAGGATTTGCATTTAAGAACAGGGTTTTGTAAATGTAGTTGACACAAGAGAATTTGTGGAGTGAGATTATGTTTAGCATGTTTAGGGAGTTAAACAAGGGGGCCGTGTGTTGTCTGAAAGCAGAATTTGATATTATTCTGATAGCAGATTTTTGCTGGTGGACTTGAGGTGGTTTGCAGTGGTTGAACTCCATGCACAGATACCATAGTTGAGATAGGGATAGATTAGTGCATAATATAGAGAGATGAGAGCAGAGTTAGGTACATAATATCTGATTTTGGAGAGGTATACCAACTGTTTTAGAGACTTTCTTAGTTATGTGTTGTATGTGGGTACTGAAGTTGAGTCTCTTGTCCAGGAATATGCCAAGAAACTTTCCATCATTTTTATTGCTAATTTTTTTTTTTGAGATATATACAAGAGTTGTTACATTCTTGTACAGCCACTAGTACGCGTAGCGTTTCGGGCAAGTCCTTAATCCTACGGTCCCTGGAATACCATCCCCTGCCGCGAAGAATCGTTTTTTCATCCAAGTACACATTTTACTGTTGCGTTAAACAGAGGCTACAGTTAAGGAATTGCGCCCATTAAATCCTCCCCGGCCAGGATACGAACCCATGACATAGCGCTCGCGGAACATGTTTACATTGCATAATTATATTTTTATGCTTATATAATTATATTAGTATATTATAATTATTTATAATTATATTATAATTATATTATTACTTTTTATAATTATATTAGTATTTACATTACTCGCATAATGTTTACATTGTCAATCTGAAGCTGAATTGCATTTGTAGATTTGCTTCCAAATAGGATGTAGTAGGTCTTTTCTATGTTAAGTGTTAGTTTGTTGGTTGACATCCATAAGTGGACTTTTTTTAGTTCATTATTAACATCATCATTTAGTGTATGTGGGTTGGGGTTGGAGTAGATGAGGGTAGTATCATCAGCAAACAAAATAGGTTTCAGAATGTTAGAGACATTAGGCAGATCATTAATGTATATAAGAAATAGAAGAGGTCCCAAGATGCTGCCCTGTGGCACTCCAACGGTTATTGGTAGAATGGGAGAGATATTATTGATAGCTACACATTGGTGTCTATCACTAAGATAGGATTGGATATAGTCCAGTGCATGGCCTCGGATTCCATAATGATGGAGTTTACATAAGAGGTAATCGTGATTAACAGTATCAAAGGCCTTTCTCAGGTCAATGAAGAGTCCAATTGGAAACTCATTTTTGTCAAGGGCTGAGTAAATTATATCAAGGAGACTAATAATTGCATCGTTGGTACTCTTTTGAGAGCGGAAGCCAAACTGACAGGGGCTAAGAATGTCGAATTTTACGAGATAGGAGTAGAGCTGTTTGTAGATAATTTTTTCAAATATTTTTGATAGTATGGGTAGAATATAAAATGAGGTCAAGAAAGACATGTTTACGTGCGAGAGGAGTCAGGTTGGAAACTGTTTATTCCAGTCATTCCCCCTCGGCTTTGCTCCGTTTTCTGTACCCAAAGTAAAGATTCCATTTTCTGTGAAATTCAGTTAAGTACTGGTGATTAAGGCATGCTTGCATTTGTACCTGTTTATAGATTTTATAGATAAATTTGTCGAGCCTCAAATTAGATTTTAATATGAAAAATAGCATCAAACGTATGTCTATCTTTTGTAATAAACGTTACAAACATTAACATTATCTGTGATATTTAATAGAATACAAAAAGAATGCTAAATAGTGGGGCCTCAGCCATATTGTGTTGGGTATGACGCCCCCATTGTATATTATTAACACTTGTAACTATGAAGGAAAATAATTAAGTGTTTTAAGTAATTTAATATAAACTAGGAAACTGTTCATATTCTGCATGAAATTGCATTTTTTTTAACACCTTAATAGCTCACAGCTATTGTGGTGGGGGGCCCCAATAACTCATGTAATGCGACTACTGTTGTTATGCAATACTTTTTGATATCACGTGTAAAAATTTAAAAGTCGAATCCATCAGTTGCCTTTTTTGTCAGTGGTGGTATATCAAGCGCAAAGGTTTTCAGAAAATGTTAGACCTCCACCTTTTGAAAAGTGTGAAGATAAATTCATTCTAGTAAGAAGGGCTAGCAAGAGTTAGTAAGAAGGCAGCTAGCATGAGTTAGTAAGCAGGGCTAGCATGAGTTAGTAAGCAGGGCTAGCATGAGTTAGTAAGCAGGGCTGGCATGAGTTAGTAAGCAGGGCTGGCATGAGTTAGTAAGCAGGGCTAGCATGAGTTAGTAAGCAGGGCTGGCATGAGTTAGTAAGCAGGGCTGGCATGAGTTAGTATGCAGGGCTGGCATGAGTTAGTAAGCAGGGCTGGCATGAGTTAGTAAGCAGGGCTAGCAAGAATTAGTAAGCAGGGCTAGCATGAGTTATTAAGCAGGGCTAGCATGAGTTAGTAAGCCGGGCTAGCATGAGTTAGTAAGCCGGGCTAGCATGAGTTAGTAAGCCGGGCTAGCATGAGTTAATAAGCCGGGCTAGCATGAGTTAGTAAGCCGGCCTAGCATGAGTTAGTAAGCCGGGCTAGCATGAGTTAGTAAGCCGGGCTAGCATGAGTTAGTAAGCAGGGCTAGCATGAGTTAGTAAGCTGGGCTAGCATGAGTTAGTAAGCAGGGCTTACTAACTTTCGCCAACTGTATTTAAAATAATACGTCAGATAGAAATTGTTTCGCATTGGTATTATATTTACTTTATAAATTTCCTCTATAAAAATGAAATGCTATTGCGCATTATGATCGCTTTATATTGAATATTGCATAAATACTTATGAGATTTCATAAAAAAATATTTTAATGAGCCAGGTTTGGAAGGCTTTGTTTTTAAGATTATTTTTCACTTTTTTTTAATAATAATAAAATTATTAACATTGACAAAGATTTGCTCTTGAAAAATATTGTCTTTTAAGACTTTTATGTGCTATAAAGTTGTTGAGATTTTCAATACTTAGAGTACCACTCATTAAAGTTTTCTTTTTCCATCACAAAGAAAATCTTTCTTTCTCCCACATGTTTCATCATTTGCACTGGATGCTGAGCAACCTTCGTGCAAGTCCTGGCTCAGTTCCCCAACGTCCAAACTATTGGATATTGCAAATTTCACTAAATGATGCGGTATCTTAGTTGCCCCCCCTCTAATTAGAGAGCTTTTAATCTCTAAACATTTGAGTGCCAAGAACGACTCTCGTGCAGGCTCGCGTTCAGTTCCCGACGTTCAAGCTTTTTGGCTATAGTAAATTTCTCTAAATGCCCTGACCAACTGTTTTTGCCCTGTTTTTTCGTATCTCGCCCTGACCAACTGTTTTTGGCTCAATTGTAACTCATCCAGCCGCAGTCTGCTGGATAGAAGGACAGTGGGCCTGATAAAAATAAAAACATAAATTGTTAGATTAGCCTCTAAATGAAGCCGTATCTCGCCCTGACCAACTGTTTTTGGCTCAATTGTAACCCATCCAGCCGCAGTCCGCTGGATAAAGGGGCAGTGGGCCTGATTAAAAAAAAAACATATAAATTGTTAGACTAGCTCTTTACATATGCTAGTTGTTTAATTTAGAAACTGCTACTAATGCGATGATGCAAGAGGAGCCAGTACACATCTATGGATCAACCAATAAAAGCAGCAGACTTCTAGATGTTACTACTGCTCAGCTTAGGCCCCCCCACTGGATGGGCAGCGGTGCGGAGGAAAAACATAAATTATGACACTAGCTCTCCACATATCCCAGTCTTGGTTTTCATTTAGAAACTGCACTTGCGGTCTTTCTCGTGCCCCATTGTTGATGTGTGACAATGACCAATGGATTTTTCAAAACTAGCTCATTAAGATTGCGAAAACTTGCTTTAGCTAAATAAATTGTGTAGGTTCAGACTCTGAGGCCCGTTATGCATCGCTGCAGCCCTTTACGCTATTGCCCGCAAGATGGTAGAAGGGGCTGCATTAATAAATGAATTAAAACTAACATTCAATTATATATTCTCAAACTTATGGAAAAAAAAAAACTTATCACATTTGCAAACTTGCACAAATTAATTTTGGCAATTTCGTTTACCCATTTTTTGTTTGTTTTCTTGCTTGAGCCAAAATGAATTGTTGGGCTCATTGCCAGAGTCCATTACCCGCCGTGGTAACCCTTCCCACTACCCGCCCCACAAGATGGGTATGAGATTCATAATAAATGAACTAGCATTCAATTATATTCTCAACAAACTTATGCAAACCCCATACAATTACATTAGCAAGCTAACACAAACTCATTGAGCAAGTTTAACTATTCGCATACTTTGCGTCATTATATAATGGAATATGAAAAGAAAATTTGCAGAATTCAGAGATAACACCATCAATGGAGTCCAAGAAATACCCAAGTGCTTCATTCATAATGATGCGCTGCCAGGAATCTTAGCAAAGTAACCAAAACATTTGCTTACTGTAGGTGAAGGATGCACATATGACTCTCCGGTTAGGCGGTTGTGGGGTGAGACCTGCAACTGCGGACTGGCCATAGATGTAAAAGTCCCTTGCATAGAGACCGTTGCAAGCCTCTTGTTGAATCACTTAGGGTGCATATATGTGTGTGTATGTATGTAGCAGTGACAATCGCGTAACGAGCTTTCAAGAGATTGTCACTTGCATAGCTAAACAATATGTAGGGTTCAGTTTCCAAACCAATTATGCGGCTCTCGAACCCTTTTCCCCTGCTACATGCGGGAGATCCCTTTTATACAACATCCCCAAGACCATTTCATAAGAGTTAGTGCTGCACCTCTCCAGGTAATTTCATCAAATTAAAGACAATTTCTACCAATTTTACCTAAATTTTGTTGTGTATGGCACAACCAAAAGCCCAATTTCCCAAAGCTTAAAAAAAACAGCCCAAGCTAAATTTATTTAAATTTACTCCAGTTTAAAGACAAGTCCACCAAAAAGTTATCTCCAATTATAAACAAAAAACTAAAACTGAATTTAAATGTAACTAACAGGGGCTACACATAAGGGGCATAACTGCCAATCCCCTCACAGTGTTCAAGAGAGAACTGGATAAGCACCTTCAAAGGATACCTGATCAACCAGGCTGTGACTCATACGTCAGGCTGCGAGCAGCCGCGTCCAACAGCCTGGTTGATCAGTCCGGCAACCAGGAATACCCTACCCCACCCCAGGAATAGGCCTGATTTGTTCAAGCCAAAGGCCAATTCACCCGAGTTTTCTCTATCTCGTCTAATAATAACGTTCATTTCCAGTGCCCAGTATCCAGCCACCACATATTCCCCATTCCCAAGACCATTTCATAGTGTTAGTACTGTGGCCATCTACCTAATTTCATCCCAATTAATGACAATTCCCTATTAAATATAGAGAAAAATATGTCAAATCATATCACAGCCAAAGCCCATTTCACCCAAGTTTCACCTATCCCATACAAATTTAGTGTGCATTTTCAATATCCAATATCCAGTTGCCCCATGTCACGCCCTATTCCCAAGACTATTTCATAGTAATAGTGCATTGTCCTTCCAGCTATTTCCAAATATCCAGATGTGCTTATATATCATCACTCCTAGGAAACCAGTCCTATCCTAATGCAGCCAAGGCCAAATTTAGCCAAATGTATCCCAATTTACGAGAATTTCCACCTAATTTATGACAATTTAATCCAATTTCCACCTATTTTTGCCCCATTTTATCCTAATTTCATCCAATTTCCACTAAATTTACCAGAGTTTGTCCGTTTCATAGCGTAACCAAAGCCTAATTTGACCAAGTTTCACCTATCCCATATAAATTTAATGTGCCTTTTCAATATCTAATATCCAGGTGTCCTATGTCACGCCCTATTCCCAAGACCATTATATAGTAATAGCAGTGTCCATCCAGCTATTTCCAAATATCCAGATGTGTTTATATATCTTCAATCCTACGAAACCAGACCTAACCTAACACACAGCTAAGGCCAAATTTATCCCAATTTAATCCAATTTCCACCTAATTTGATCCAATTTATTCTAATTTAATCCAATTCCCACCAAATTTACCCGAGTTTACCATTTCATAGCACAACCAAAGCCCCAATTTGACCAAGTTTCACCTATCCCAATTAAATTTAATGCGCATCTTCAATATCTGGTCGCCGAAAGTGATGTTTTTGCATCAACCCAACCGCCCTTGCCCATACCTCTGATACCAAGATCTTGATTCCATATATGGTATCTTATTCTTGGGACACAGCCAACCCATCCCAACCTAACCTCTATTAACTATGGGTTTAATGGCCATTTTTCTCTACATCAGTTCAAACACAACCCAACCTCATATAAATGGATTTATACAATACAATTTTATTTAGGTAAGGTACATACATACAATAAATTTTTACAAGGATTGGTTGACTTATAGGTAGAGCTAGTACATACAATGCCTAAAGCCACTATTACGCAAAGCGTTTCGGGCATGATAAACTTAAATGACAAGCTTAATACTAAT
Organism: Procambarus clarkii; assembly: GCF_040958095.1. Classification (NCBI taxonomy): domain Eukaryota; kingdom Metazoa; phylum Arthropoda; class Malacostraca; order Decapoda; family Cambaridae; genus Procambarus; species Procambarus clarkii. The sequence continues at coordinate 23,628,883 of NC_091161.1, read as the reverse complement.
TGAGCATAATGAGTAGAATGAAAACAAGAAATGAAAACATAGATGAAAAAGCAGCACAAATACAATTATGTCGACAAACAGCGCTCTTTAAAGAAAAACAGACATTGGTTGACAATAGAAGGGTAAGGTAGGTTACAGGGAATTTATTAGGTATAGCTTCGTTTTTAACTTAAACTGGTTGAGAGAGGTACAGTCTTTAACATGGTTGGGAAGGTCATTCCACATTCTGGGCCCCTTGATTTGTAGAGCATTTCTAGTTTGATTCAGTCGTGCTCTAGGAATATCAAAACTGTATTTATTTCTGGTGTGGTGCTCATGGGTTCTGTTACAACCTTCTATGAAGCTTTTGAGATCAGGATTGGCATTATAGTTTAGCGTTTTATATATGTATAATACACATGAGAGAATGTGCAGTGACTTAATGTCTAACATATTCAGAGATTTGAGTAGGGGTACCGAGTGATGTCTGGGGCCAGAATTGGATATTGTCCTAATAGCAGCTTTGTGTTGAGTAATTAGAGGACGTAAGTGATTTTGGGTAGTAGAGCCCCAAGCACAAATACCATAGTTGAGATATGGATAGATAAGGGAGTAATAGAGAGTCACCAGGGCAGGGTGTGGTACATAATATCTGATCTTAGAAAGAATGACCACAGTTTTTGAAACTTTTTTTGATATGTTTAGAATGTGTCCCAGGAAATTCAGCTTGTGGTCAATGAGAATGCCAAGGAATTTGCCATCTAATTTGTTACAAATTTGGGTATTGTTTATTTTGAGATTTATTTGATTAGAGGATTTATTGCCAAACAGAATATAGAAAGTTTTGTCAATGTTAAGGGTGAATTTGTTGGCAGTTAGCCACAGATGGACTTTATTTAGCTCAGTATTTACTGTGGCATTTAGAGCATGGGGATCAGGACTGGAGTAAATGAAGGTTGTGTCGTCAGCAAATAGAATTGGTTTGAGGTGTTGGGAGGCATTTGGAAGGTCATTAATGTAGATGAGAAAGAGGAGAGGGGCAAGTATGCTGCCCTGGGGAACACCAATGTTGATGGGTAGGGTGGGAGAAATTGTATTATTCACAGAAACATATTGGAGCCTGTCAGTAAGGTAGGATTTGAGGTATTGTAGGGAGTGTCCTCTGACTCCATAATGATGTAATTTAAGAAGAAGGTTTTGGTGGTTGACAGTATCAAAAGCTTTACGCAGGTCCACAAACAACCCAACAGGGAACTCATTTTTATCAAGAGCTGTATGAATCGAGTTAAGCATACTAATAAGTGCATCGTTAGTGCTTTTTTTGGGTCTGAAGCCATATTGGCAAGGGCTAAGTATATTGAGTTTGGCAAGATATGAGTAAAGCTGCTTATAGATTAGTTTTTCAAAAATTTTTGACAAGTTTGGCAGGATAGATATAGGTCTGTAGTTGTTAACATCTGTGAGATCACCACATTTGTGGACTGGCGTTACTCTCGCTTTTTTTAGAATATCTGGGAAGGTTTGGAGTTCAAGTGACTTGTTGAAGAGCAAAGCAATAGCAGGGGCTAAAGATCTGGAGGCTTTTTTGTAAATTAAAGTTGGTATCTCCTCAAGGGCACCAGACTTGGTTTTAAGGGAAAGGATTATCTCATTGACGTCAGTGGAATTAATAGGCTTTAGGTACAGAGACTGTGGATAGTTACCTGTAAGATAGTCCTTAATGTCAGTACTGGAAGATGGAATATCATTTGCAAGGGATGAACCAATGGAAGAGAAGAACCTATTGAACTCAATAGCAGAATCAGAGGCTGAAAGCTGACCATCGTTTTTAGACAGGAGAGTCGGTTTGTTATTTAAAGACTTCTTTGATCCCAATATTTGTGAAATTGTTCTCCTAGTTTGTTTAATGTTGCTCTTTATTTGGGTAAATTTATCTTCGTAGTATTTAGTTTTGGCTCGTCTAATTATCTTAGACAGCAATAATGAGTAATTCTTTGAGAATTCTTTGGAGACAATTCCTAACCTATGCTTCTTCTCAAGGTCATGTTTTTTATTAATAGATTTAAGTATTCCCTTTGTAAGCCAGGGATTGTTAAGCCTTTTGGTTGTGACTTGTTTTGTAAGCATAGGACAGTGGGTATTATAAAGGCTAAGAGTTTTTTGAAGAAAAGATTGCACTGCTAGGTTGATGTCCACTATGTTACCTAACTCGGACTCCCAGTTGACATTATCAGCAGCAGTTATAAAATTGTCTATAGCAGTTTCATTGTGTAGTCTAAAACGTATCTCTTGACTCAAGAGGTGGTTTGCTAATGTTAGTTAAGAGAAATGTGGGGTAATGGTCTGTAGTGCTATCGGTGATTATACCTGAAGTAAGTGGAGAGGTTATGTTTGTCCAGATGTGATCTAGCATCGTGGCAGTGCTATCAGTGATTCTAGTAGGTCTAGTGATTAAGGGTATGAGGAAGCAGGAATTCATACAGTTGAGGAAGCTAACAGCAGTAGGGTGTTCAGGCTCGCAGAGGTCAATATTAAAGTCCCCTGCGATAATTAGGTGGTTTTTGTTCAGACTGTTATCAAGTATTAGATTTCTAAGGTTTGAGTTGAATTCGGACACATCAGTGTTAGGAATTCTATAAACTGCACCCACAGACAGGACAGACTCGGCACCCTTGACTCTGAAGCTGGCGAAGATATACTCCCCATAGCAGTCTCTGGTTCTAATTTCTTTTAAGCATGTTAGTTCTTGGTGGTAGTAAAGAGCAGTGCCACCACCTCTCTGAAGTTGACGACAGTTGTGAATTGCAGAGTAGTTAGGCATGTTAAAGAGCTGAGTAGTATCCTCTTTCAACCATGTTTCAGTAAGTATAATAAAAGAGAATTTGTTGTCAATAGCTTCAATCAAGGCATTAACATCATCGAAGTGTTTACCTAGGGATCTAACGTTCAAATTGATTACAGAGATATTGTGATTATGAGTTAATACATTGTTTACATCATGTGCTGCAAAATATCTGCAATTTAGATCATTAAAGTGATAATTGTCATAGATAGTGGATAAGAGGTTTAGTTCTGGGTCTATACTTGTCTGCATAAAAAAGCTGATTGCAGGAAAAACAAGGAAAGAAAGGCAAATTACAAGGTAGAAATAAGCTATAAAATAGGGGAAAAAATGTACACAATACTGTACAAAACAAACACAAAAGGGGCTTACAGGGGTACAATGGAGTAAGAGAGTATGGCTAGGCTAGGCAACCTAGGTAATTTATTTATTTATTTATTTATGCATATACAAGAATGTACATAAGGAATGTGAGGATACAAATATGGTAATTACAGTCTTGTAAAGCCACTAGCATGCGCAGCGTTTCGAGCAGGTCCTTAATCTAAGAAAATTTTAAGGAGGTAAATACTTTCAAAAATTATAGACAAAAAAATGATAACAGATTACATGAAATGAAAAAAAGATGAGAGAAAATTGTAGGTACAGTATATTAAAGCACATAGGTAGCTAAGATTGATTGCAATGACAGCTTGAATGGTAGTTGACAAAAAAATTGGTAGGCACAATACAGCAGAAACAATGTAAGATTGGTTGCAATGACAGCTTGAATGGTAGTTGACAAAAATTGGTAGTCACAATACAGCATATGGCTAGCACATAAAAGAAGACAGCAATGAACACAATGATAAGGTTGTTTGATATTACATAAAAATTAGGAGATTGGGTAACACTAGGTACAGAGCAAATTTAAAGCTCAGTGTAGGAAACTAAGAAGATGAAGTTAGGTACTTTTTGGTTTTGCTTTTAAATAAGGCAAAAGTTTTACAGTTTTTCAATTCACTAGGGAGTGAGTTCCATAGACTAGGTCCCTTAATTTGCATAGAGTGTTTACAAAGATTAAGTTTGACCCTGGGGATATCAAAGAGATATTTATTTCTGGTGTGGTGATAATGGGTCCTATTACATCTGTCCAGGGAGAGTTTCAAAGCATGGTTTGCATTTAAGAACAGGGTTTTGTAAATGTAGTTGACACAAGAGAATGTGTGGAGGGAGTTAATATTTAGCAAGTTTAGGGATTTAAACAAGGGAGCTGAGTGTTGTCTGAAAGCAGAGTTAGTTATTATTCTGATAGCAGATTTTTGCTGTGTGATGATGGGCTTAAGGTGGTTTGCAGTGGTAGACCCCCATGCACAGATATCATAATTAAGATAGGGGTAGATTAGTGCATAATATAGTGAGAGGAGAGCAGAGTTAGGAACATAATATCTGATTTTGGAGAGTATACCAACTGTCTTAGAGACTTTCTTAGTTATGTGTTGAATGTGGGTGCTGAAGTTGAGTCTCTTGTCTAGGAATAGGCCAAGAAACTTGCCATCATTTTTATTACTGATGTTAATGTTGTCTATCTGTAGCTGAATTGCATTTGATGATTTGCTTCCAAATAAGATGTAGTAAGTCTTTTCGATGTTTAATGTTAGTTTGTTCGTTGACATCTATAAGTGGACTTTTTTTAATTCATTATTCACAACATTATTTAGTGTATGTGGGTTGAGGTTTGAATAGATAAGAGTAGTATCGTCAGCAAACAGTATAGGTTTGAGAATATTAGAGACATTAGGCAGATCGTTTATATATATAAGAAATAGAAGAGGTCCTAAGATGCTGCCCTGTGGCACTCCAACGGTAATTGGTAGAGTGGAAGGAGTTGTATCATTGATGGTTACATCATTGATGGTTACATATTGGTGTCTGTCACTAAGATAGGATCGGATGTAGTCAAGGGCAAGGCCTCGGATTCCATAATGCTGGAGTTTAAGTAAGAGGTAGTTGTGATTAACAGTATCAAAGGCTTTTCTTAGGTCAATAAAGAGTCCAATCAGAAACTCATTTTTGTCAAGGGCTGAGTAGATAACGTCAAGGAGACTAATGATTGCATCGTTGGTGCTCTTTTGGGACCGGAAGCCAAACTGGCAGGGGCTGAGTATGTCAAATTTTACTAGGTAGGAATAGAGCTGTTTGTAAATAATTTTTTCAAATATTTTTGATAGAATGGGTAGATTTGATATTGGTCTATAATTGTTTATGTCCGCCGGATTGCCTCCTTTATGGACTGGTGTTACTCTTGCTTTTTTGAGGATATCAGGGAAGGTGTGACACTCTATAGATTTGTTGAACAGTAGTGCTATGGGTGAGGCAAGGGCATGGGAGGCTCTCTTGTACACAATGGACGGAATTTCACTGGTGTTCCCTGCCTCGGTTTTTAGAGAGTGTATGATGGACACAACATCTGCCGGGCTGATTGGTGAAAGGAGAAGAGAGTTTGGATAGCTGCCTGAGAGATATGTGTTAATATGTGTCTGAGTCTGTGGGATTTTACTGGCAAGATTAGCACCAACCGATGAAAAGAAACTATTAAATTCATTTGCCATTTCTAAATCAGTTGACGGTATATCCCCATCCTTGTAGAGTTTTATTTGGTTATGTGAGTGTTGTTTAGTTCCTAGGATACTAGAGATAGTTTTCCAAGTGTTTTTCATGTTGCCTTTTGCTTCATTGAATCTATTCACATAATATGCAAGTTTTGCCTTTCTTATGATACTGGTAAGCATTAATGAGTACCTTTTAGCTACTTCCTTTGAAACTAGGCCAATCCTAACTTTCTTTTCATATTCATGTTTCTTGTTGATTGAGTTGAGAATGCCACTTGTGAGCCATGGATTGTTTAATCTTTTGTCAGTTACTTGCTTGGTAAGAAGGGGACAATGAAGGTTGTAGAGGCTTAGAGTTTTGGAGAGGAAGAGGTTAGCTAATGAATTTATATCATGGGTATTATTGAATTCAGAATCCCAGTTAATATTGTGAAGTGCCTCTGTAAGATTGTCTAAAGCTGATTCACTGTGTACCCTAAATGAAAGTTTCTTGCTTTTTGGTGGTGTTATGTCCATGTTCGCTATGAGAAAGGTAGGATAGTGGTCAGTTGTTCTGTCGTAGATTATACCAGATACAAGGGGAGCTGTTATGTTTGTCCATATGTGGTCCAAGGTAGTGGCTGATGTTTGAGTGACTCGGGTAGGTTTGGTGATAGTGGGGATTAGCATACAGGAGTTCATGCTGTTAAGGAAATAGTCAACTTGAGAGCAATTTTGTTGACCCAGGTCAATATTAAAGTCTCCTCCCAGAAAGATGTGGTTTTTGTTGAGATTGTTGTTTATAATAAGATTCCTTAGGTTGTCTGAGAAAGAAGCTATGTTAGTATTAGGAAATCTATAGATGGCTCCAATAGTCAAAGAGGATTTAAGGGATTTAATTGTAAACTGAGCAAAAGTATATTCACAGTAGTCATCTCTGTCACTAATAACACTGTTGCAGATAAATGTATCTCGGTAATATATAGCTGTGCCACCACCTTTTTTATTAGGCCTACAGTTATGAATGGCTTTATAACCAGCTAAGTTGTAGAGTTGGGTATAGTCTTTATTTAGCCAAGTTTCTGTTAAAATAATGAACGATAGGTTAGTACCTATAGTGCTGTGAGTAGTGCATTTAAATCGTCAAAATGTTTACCAAGTGATCTAACATTTTGGTTATAAACTGATAGATAGGTGCTATTTTGGAGTTTGTTTTTAGCCTGGTGTGCTGTGAAATACTTGCAATAATGATGATCAATGTGCTGGTTGGTATAGATATGAGACAGAAGATTTTGATCAGGATCAATATCAGTGTGCATAGAGATGCAGAGGGATCACGATACAAGATACACGATAAAGCAAAAACACAAGAATAAAAGCAAATACAATAAATTAGTAACAATTTAGAAGTAAAATAAAGATCCAATAGATAGCCAGGGAGGACACAGAAGTTACATAAAATAAAAAACAAAAAATCAGTAGAGACTGACAATATAAATGTAAAATAAAAAATAATAAGAAAAATAATAATCATAAAAAAATGATCTTGAAGATAATTAGCTTAGTAATGGTTAATTAACAGGGTAATAAATAGCCCTAGGTTTATAAATAGCCCTAGGTAATAAATGAGATTAAAGAAAAAACATATAAACATGGACTATACAAAACACAAGATATAGAAATACAAAACAAAAATATAAACAAGACTAAGCAATACAAAAACAAATTGAGCAAAAATGAAAAATGAGGTAGATTGCTTACAAGTACTCTCAGGTACACTGTAAGTAACAATTTGCAATTTGAGATGCAGGCAAAGCCAGGGGTACAATGGAGTAAGGGAGCATGGCGAGGCTAGGCAACCTAGGTAATAAATGAAATCAAAGAAAAGTTGAATAATAAGCATAGGCAAATTTAAGCTAATGATTATTAACTATAAATAGTTCAGTTACGACTGTATAATTAATAAGACCTGAAGAACTATTAATGCACTCAATTAAATAATTTCAGTAAATGACTAGTTAAGAGTAAGTTAAAATTTAAGTCAGAAAATGAAACAATGAGACTTAGGAAACCTAGCCCCACTAGTTGACAGGGGGTTAATTAAGTTAATTCACTGGGAGTGATAATGAGCTGAGACAGACCACATTGGGAGAGGAAAGTGTTGAGGTTCTCTTCTTTAGTAATTGTGAACATTTTGCCCTCTGCGGTTTTTCTCACCTTTATCAGTCCATCTCTAACGAAGCACTGATGAATCTCATCTGGGTTTTTTTGACGGATTTGACGCAGGCGGTAGAGGAGTTGCTGTCTGTTCCTAGTCAAGCACTCGTAGATGTATAATCCCTTCCGTTGGGTTGCAGCTGTCCGGACTAGATTGGATTTCGTGAACTGGGAAGACAGCTTCAGGCGAATTTTCCGTTGGTTTTGACCTGATGGATTCTTTTTGCCTACTCTGTAGGCAGCAATAACGTCAGATTTGTTTAGAATGAGCTGCAATTTGTTTTTTAAGAGATCCTGAGCTATTTCGACACAATTTTCACCTTCATGTTCCACAGGTATATCTTGGGACGACACTATAGCAGAGTCTAGCAGCTTTTGCTGGTCTTGTTCATCCTGAGAGACAGAACGTTGGGCTGAAAATGTACTGATACATGCAGTCATTTTGCTGAGAGCTTCCTCCTGTTTTTTTATGGCTTCATCAGTTTTCAGAAGGTTGTTTTCCTCACGGAGATCAATCAAATCATGCTGTAGTTGGTCTTGGCTTGCCTTGCAGTTTCTAATATCATCGCGGAGGAGGGTTATTTCTTGCTATTGTTGTTGGAGATTAGCGCGGTTTGCTAGATTCTCATTAAGAAGACTCAAGATGATAGTATTTTGAGACTTGAGGACTTGGCACAACTTTTTGAACCACTGATTCTCGGCCCAGTTATAGAATTCCAGTGAGGGACCGGAAGCTCGCTTGAGTTGCTTATAATGGGATGCTAGCATGTCCATTTGAACTCCATTTGTACACATGTTCTTAGGAAACATGATAAGATTCGCCATATCTCTATCGTTAAATAATAAAAATTTCCTTAACCTAGCCTATAACACCCCCCCCCCCCACTCCAATTGGGAAAAATTTGTGTTATATTAAGCTAATGTGAAAATATATTCCTACTTTAATTCTTTAATATCCATAATTTAATACCGTTCTTGGCACTCAAATGTTTAGAGATTAAAATCTCTATAATTAGAGGGGGGGGGGGGGCAACTAAGATACCGCATCATTTAGTGAAATTTGCAATATCCAATAGTTTGGACGTTGGGGAACTGAGCCAGGACTTGCACGAAGGTAGCTCTGCATCCAGTGCAAATGATGAAACATGTGGGAGAAAGAAAGATTTTCTTTGTGATGGAAAAAGAAAACTTTAAAGATTGGTACTCTTAAGTATTGAAAATCTCAACAACTTTATAGCCCAAGTCTTAAAAGACAATATTTTTCAGGAGTAATTTTTTGTCAATGTTAATAATTTTATTATTATTAAAAAAAAAAGTAAATAATTTAAGAATAAAGCCTTCCAAACCTGGCTCATTAAAATATTTTTTTTATGAAATCTCATAAGTATTTATGCAATACTCAATATAAAACGATCATAATGTGCAATGGCATTTCATTTTTATAGAGGAAATTTATAAAGTAAATATAATACCAATGAGAAACAATTTCTATCTGACGTAATATTTTAAATAAATACAGATGGCGAAAGTTAGTAAGCCCTGCTTACTAACTCATGCTAGCCTGGCTTACTAACTCATGCTAGCCTGGCTTACTAACTCATGCTAGCCCTTCTTACTAACTCATGTCAGCCCTCATGCTAGCCCTGCTTACTAACTCATGCTAGCCCTGCTTACTAACTCATGCTAGCCCTGCTTACTAACTCATGCTAGCCCTGCTTACTAACTCATGCCAGCCCTCATGCTAGCCCGGCTTACTAACTCATGCTAGCCCATCTTACTAACTCATGCCAGCCCTCATGCTAGCCCTGCTTACTAACTCATGCTAGCCCTTCTTACTAACTCATGCCAGCCCTCATGCTAGCCCTGCTTACTAACTCATGCTAGCCCTGCTTACTAAAACATGCCAACCTTGCTTACTAACTCATGCCAGCCCTGCTTACTAACTCATGCTAGCCCTGCTTACTAACTCATGCTAGCCCGGCTTACTAACTCATGCTAGCCCTTCTTACTAACTCATGCCAGCTCTCATGCTAGCCCTGCTTACTAACTCATGCCAGCCCTGCTTACTAACTCATGCCAACCCTGCTTACTAACTCATGCCAGCCCTGCTTACTAACTCATGCCAGCCCTGCTTACTAACTCATGCCAACCTTGCTTACTAACTCATGCCAGCCCTGCTTACTAACTCATGCCAGCCCTGCTTACTAACTCATGCTAGCCCTGCTTACTAACTCATGCCAGCCCTGCTTACTAACTCATGCCAGCCCTGCTTACTAACTCATGCTAGCCCTGCTTACTAACTCATGCTAGCCCGGCTTACTAACTCATGCTAGCCCTTCTTACTAACTCATGCCAGCCCTCATGCTAGCCCTGCTTACTAACTCATGCCAGCCCTCATGCTAGCCCTGCTTACTAACTCATGCCAGCCCTGCTTACGAACTCATGCCAACCTTGCTTACTAACTCATGCCAGCCCTGCTTACTAACTCATGCTAGCCCGGCTTACTAACTCATGCTAGCCCGGCTTACTAACTCATGCTAGCCCAGCTTACTAACTCATGCTAGCCCGGCTTACTAACTCATGCTAGCCCGGCTTACTAACTCATGCTAGCACGGCTTACTAACTCATGCTAGCCCGGCTTACTAACTCATGCTATCCCTTGTTACTAACTCATGCCCCTGCTTACTAACTCTTGCTGGCCCTTCTTACTTGCATGAATTTATCTTCACACTTTTCAAAAGGTGGAGGTCTAACATTTTCTGAAAACCTTTGCGCTTGATATACCACCACTGACAAAAAAGGCAACTGATGGATTCGACTTTTAAATTTTTACACATGATACCAAAGAGTATTGCATAGCAACAGTAGTCGCGTTACATGAGTTATTGGAGCCCCCCACCACAATAGCTGTGAGCTATTAAGGTGTTAAAAAATATTTATTTATTACAGGATACGAACAGATTCCTAGTTTATATTAAATTACTTAAAACACTTAAACTACTTTCCTTCATAGTTACAAGTGTTAAAAATATACTGTGGGGCGTCAAACCCAACACAATATGGTGAGTCCCCACTATTTAGCATTCTTTTTGTATTCTATTAAATATCACAGATAATGTTAAAGTTTGTAACATTTATTACAAAAGATAGACATACATTTGAAGCTATTTTTCATATTAAAATCTAATTTGAGGCCTGACAAATTTATCTATAAAATCTATAAACAGGTTAGAACCATACAAATGCAAGCATGCCTTAATCACCAGTACTTAACTGAATTTTACAGAAAATGGAATCTTTACTTTGGCTACAGAAAACGGAGCAAAGCCGAGGGGGGATGACTGGAATAAACAGTTTCCAACCTGACTCTTCTCGCACATAAACATGTCTTTCTTGACCTCATTTCAAATTATATAGAGTACTGAAAGCTCATTTTCCATAGCAAATATACTAAGGAACTCATCTTACGACTAGAACGCAAACTAGAACCCCTCATTCAGATTAAAAACACGAAAATTATTGACTGAACATTTACCCACCATCAAGCACACAGAACTCTTAATTTAAAGCTATCTTAACTTCTTTAAAACCATCTACGCACCTACGCTTCATTTAAAACCATATGACTTATCTCACATGCAGATCCTGTTCTATGATTCGCCCTTCATGTCAATGTACCCCACAGTATCATGCAAATTCAAGATAAGGCTTACTACACCTAAATATCCAACTTGGTCTTTGTAAGGAATCTTGACCCCCCTTGTATGCTTGACCCCACTGGGGTAATCATAGGTAGGGGGTCCCGATTGCCGACGTCATGTCACGTGACACCCCCACGACAAATAAAGAAAATTTCACCTGATTGGCCCATGACCCGGGACGGAAAGAGAATTTTTCTACTCGGCTCCTGATTAGTCAAAAAATCGTGCCCCATTCTCTCCGCTCACCTCTGACCATTACAGAAAATGGAGCTGTGCCAAGGGCTCCCTATACTATTCAGTCATAGCATCATTAAAGTACTCCAAAAACTTCTATATTCGCTTTCAACTGTGTTTTTTGGTTTTAATCTATTGAACATTCACCCTCTGATCCATTCATAAGTAGGGACCCCCAAATTGATACCGTAGTACTCTGGTTACACCCCAGGCCAAATCGTGAATTTTGCTCATGCTATTAAATACTCCAAAAACGTTTATATGCCTAGCTTTCACCAGTGTATTTTTTGGTTTGAATCTATTGAATATTCATCCTCTGTACCTTTCATAAGTAGGGACCCCCTTCTTGATGCCTTAGACTCATCTTAAAAGCACGCGACGTATCGAGAAAAAACAGGTTAGGATAGGGCACGAGTTGCTCAGGTACACCCTGGGGACCCCTGGGGGGAACGAACCACCACCCCACCCCGCCAGCAAGCCAGGTGCGCGCCGACCGTGCCCTAACCTAACCGCTTAAAATCAGTTGTTGGTTGAATCCGCCCCCGGGACCCAAGTCGGCATGGAAGTGCCCAACCGTTTCTGAAAATTTTTATTCCCCATGTGTCTCCTTTTACACTACTGTGGAAGTAGATGCAGAATGTTCACTAGTGAGTCTCATTCTTCAACGGCTTTTCTAATCATTGTAGTCGCTGTGGAATATGCATCTAATTCAGTTGCTGTCGTTGGATTAATGTTGGGTTTCATGCACAGTGCTTCAGTAGCTTTACTTTCCAGTAAGTAGTGCAATCGTGGCATCTCTGCTTCTGTTCCACAGATATGACACACTTTAACTATTGCGTTTATTACCTTCCAGCAGCACTTGTAACAAAGTCTGAGACTGTGTATGGCCACTGCAATGTCTCTGGATATCTTTTAGTCAGGCTTGAAAGAGTAGTACCCAGTGGCTTGTTTGTATCATATTGCAGTGGATCTTCTTTCTGCTACTTTGGCTCTGTGGTGACTTTTGATAGTTGGCAACGTTTTCTTCTTGATTTGCTCCTTAATCTGAGAAAAAACTTGGAGGTTTTTGAGCCTGCACAATAGGTAGAGCAGTGGCAGTTTTTGCTAGTGAGGCTACATTTTCATTACCATCTATGCCAATGTGACTTGCTACCCAATTTAGGGTGATTGACAACCCTACATTATAGACTTCTTTGTTGACCAGACCACAACCTAGAAGGTGAAGGGACAACGACGTTTCGGTCCGTCCTGGGTCATTCTCAAGTCGATTGTGAGAATGGTCCAGGACGGACCGAAACGTCGTCGTCCCTTCACCTTCTAGTGTGTGGTCTGGTCAACATAATTTAGCCACGTTATTGTGACTCATCGCCTGCATAGGCTTCTTTTCCTATATGTTTGATTTCTGTGAGGAGTCTCTGTGATCTCTGTGCTGACTGGATAACAATGCCTGTAGCGAAGATTTAGTCGGTATGAATGATGATATCATGTAAATTATTCTCAATTGTATAGTATATGGCCTCCTTCAGGGCATATAATTCTGTTTGCAAATGTTGAGCACCCACTATTAATTATCCAGTAAGCTTCATGGTTGTTAGTGTAAACTGCTGCCCCTGCAGAACCTTTTTCTTGATCAACTGATCCATCTGTGAAGATGAGTCGTTGTAGGTCTTGAGATTGTTTCCATTTGTTGTTCTATGACTGCTTTGAGCCTCTGCAAGTCACATGCTAACTTTTTAACGGTAATCCTTCAATGATTTTCTTCAGATTCGATTCTTCCCATGGTGAAGGCTGCCGAAAGTATTTATATGGTCTATCTATCTATCTATCTATGTTCTTAAAGGTTCATTTCAAGTTCACTTTCTCTAGAATCTTGACCAGATTATCTATCCATGCACTTGTTCTATATTGAAGGTTTATCTGAAGCGATCTGTGTATGCTATCTTTGATTGACAGTCAGGCAGTGGTTTTAACAAGTTTTGCTCTTCTGGCGGCTATCCTTTGATCCTGCTTTCTAATGCTGGTAAGTTGGTTTTCATTCTTAGTCTCTCGACGCGTCCGTATAGGTGCTCCCAGCAATGTTCTGTGAGCATCATTTTGAGACACTTCCAGTTTCTCCCATTGATTATCATTGAGGGATGTAAGAGCAGGAGCAGCAATAACTGTTCTAATAAATAATAAATATCATCGTAAATAACTGCTTGAACGTAGTACATTTTGAGCACTGGTAGAGATGCACCATCTCTAAGACTTGTCAGGGAGCGCAAAGCTGAGTTTCTGGTTTTACAAAGTTGCCGAATATATTCAATTTCTTGAGTGAATTTCAACTGCCTGTCTATTATGACTCCTAGGTATTGAAAAGAGGTAACCCACTCAATTTCATGAACTTGTATTGTGATTCTGATGTCTTGTTCTCATTTTAACGGCCATTGTTTTGGTTTTATTGCTCTTTATTTACAAAGTTATGCGTTCCGCTTCCCTGCTGATATTATCTAGGCATTTTTGTGCAGGGTTCCTGGCGCCTTTGCCATTGATGATGAACACAAAGTCGTCTGCATAGTTAAGAAGTTTGGCTTTTGGTAACTTGAGCTTTATGAATTGTTCCACGAGACAGTTGAAGAGGAAAGCGCTTCAAATCAAATCAAATCAAATGTTTATTTAGGTAAGGTACATACATACAAGAGAGTATTCCTCCCTGCGGAGTTCAATTTTCCAGCCTCTTTGAGGTCGATTTTTTTTTTTTTTGGGGGGGGGGGAATTTGTCTTTAGCTTCTCGGTTAAGCAGGCTTTCTTTGGCAAAGGCAAGAGCGTGTCCTTTAATTTCCTTTTCCACAAGGCAGCACAGTGTAGCTGGAGCCTTGGCTAACTTGAAGGCTTTTTCTAGGTTTAGAAATATAAGGATTCCAGGTTTGTCATTGATTTGATCCAGGAAGGAGGTAAGGATTTCTGTGGTTCCAACACCTTTTCTGTAAGCAAACATATTTTGTTGTAGTGGATTGGCTTTCCATTCAATTCGATTAAGAGCCTTCTTTCTGCGGTTTTGGCCAGACAGCTTGTTAATGAGATGGGTCTTGGATTTCCAAGGTCTTTAGGTTTTGGAATGGGAACTATAATTGCACTGTTCCAAGAGTGGTCGAGCTCATGTCACCCATACTTCGTTGGTGAGATTCAAGAAGGCTTCATCCTTTTCTCCTAGCTTGGCCAGCATGTTGTGATTTTGTTCTCACCTGGATCTGTGTTTTTATTTTTTTTGTAGCTCTCCTGAGTTCTTTCAGATTGAATGGTTGGTCTAGTTCGTCAGGTAAGGCTAAAGCATCATCTATTTTTTCCAATCTTGCTTCTTTGTCTTTGTTGGTGAGTCAGAGTTGCTTGAGGAAGTTTAGTAGAACTAGCTCTTGAAGCAAATAGATTTGCTAACCTTTCTGGTTCTTGCTCTGGATGAACATGTGGCAGAGCAGGAGGCGATTTGCCTTTGGCAATGTTGATCTGTCTCCAAATGTCGCCCAAGGATGTATGCTGATTTAGTTTGGCACACCACTCGAGCCATTTTCTTTGATTTTGGCTGTTTCTTCGTGCACTTGATTTCGGACAGCTCTAACAAGTCCTAGATTAGCTTCGGTTCTATCTCTTCTGAAACTCTTTCGTGCACAATTTAGTCTGTTATGTAGATCTTTGATCCTATAATAGTAATACCAGTGGTCCTTATGTTGTTGGGTAATTGTTTTCCTCTTGTGGATGTCGTGATTTGCTGCTCTGTCTTGCATTTACTAAATCTTTTTCCATTTCTTCGGTGTTGTCAGGAGGAGTGTAGTTTTGGTGCCAAGTTTCGAGAGCTTCCTGAAACCGTCCAATTTGCTTTGATAAAGTCCCATCCGGGCTCGGGAACTGGAGGTCTGGGAGGTAATGCAATATTAATAACTGTTTTTGTAGCAACGGGGTCACTAGGCAGAACATGGTCAACTGGCCAATGTCAACTTATGAATACTGGTGGAGACAAACGTGAGATCAAGCACCCCACCCCCACCAATGTGGGTTGGTTCCGTCGAGTTTCAACCAACGGAAACGGTTGAAACCGTTCAATCATTTTCCTGGTTGAACACAAGAAAAACGATGTTTTCTTTTTTTTCATGATGACGTCGACGTGAGCAACATCAGAGTTCGCCGTCACGAGGGCCAGAACTCGGCCTTGGTGTAGGTTCCTCGGAACTGAACCTTGATGCAGTGGAACATGGTGCTGTTTGGCTAGCACCAGGAGCGAAGACAAAGCCCAAGTCGTTCAGCTGACTTCCCCTTCATCGGGTCGCAGTGCCGATGGAAGAAAGCTTTCTATCTGGATAGTGTTCTGATCGCTAATTCACATCACTGAAGAAGGCCTTCCGTCTCTTCCGGTATAAAACTCCAGACGGGAGTGGGGCTGACATTCTAAGAGTAAAGCGGTTTGAGAGAAATTATATATGACAGACCCCCACCCTATGTCATCGCCTCGCTTTACTGTGGTCAGGTGAAGATTGACGAATCACGAGCCTGCCTTCCACACTAAGTAGGTCGTTACAATTTGTAACTACAATATATAAATATGGGTCTAGTTTGTACAGGTCAGTGCAAACATTAAAAATATTGGGACATTAGTTAATTGGGCCGACTTGATCAAATTTCGTTCAACAAAATTCCTGCACTTAAAATATGTATTGGCTCTCTCCAATTAATATAATGATTATATAAACTGGCATATAAATACAATGCATTAGATTGTTTGGCCCCATTTTATTCACACAGTGTTGAGATAAATATGAACTTAAATATTTACTAGTTTGTCTACGGTTCACACACGAATCGTTACAAGGGATCGAACACACACACACACACACACACACACACACAAAGGGCATGGAGGAACTTCCGTAATAACAGAACACCAGAAAGTAGAGAGAGATACCAGAGAACCAGGAACGAGTATGTAAGTGTGAGAAGAGCAGCTGAGAAAAGGTATGAAAATGATATAGCTAATAAAGCCAAGACCGAACCAAAGCTACTACAGTCACATCAGGAGGAAGACAACAGTGAAGGAACAGGTGATGAAACTTAGGATGGGCGAGGACAGGTACACAGACAATGACAAAGAGGTGTGTGAAGAACTCAACAAAAGGTTCCAGGAGGTCTTTATAATAGAACAGGGAGAAGTCACGGCGCTAGGAGAGGTGACAGCAAACCAGGTGACCTTGGAAAGGTTCGAAATTACAAGAGATGAGGTCAAGAAGCACCTATTGGAGCTGGATGTGAGAAAAGCTGTTGTGCCGGATTGAATCTCACCATGGGTATTGAAAGAGTGTGCAGGAGCACTTTGCTTGCCACTCTCCATAGTGTATAGTAGGTCACTGGAAACGGGAGACCTACCAGAAGTATGGAAGACTGCTAATGTAGTACCAATATTTAAAAAGGATGACAGACAAGAGGCACTGAACTACAGGCCAGTGTCCTTAACTTGTATACCATGCAAGGTGATGGAGAAGATTGTGAGAAAAAACCTAGTAACACATCTGGAGAGAAGAGATTTCGTGACAACCCATCAACATGGGTTCAGGGAGGGTAAATCTTGCCTTACAGGCTTGATAGAATTCTATGATCAGGTGACAAAGATTAAGCAAGAAAGAGAAGGATGGGCGGACTGCATATTTTTGGACTGTCGGAAAGCCTTTGACACAGTACCCCATAAAAGGTTCATGCATAAGCTGGAGAAACAGGCAGGAGTAACTGGTAGGGCGCTCCAGTGGATAAGGGAGTACCTAAGCAATAGGAAGCAGAGAGTTATAGTGAGGGGTGAGACCTCAGAATGGCGTGAAGTCACCAGTGGAGTCCCACAGGGCTCTGTGCTTGGACCTATCCTGTTTCTGATATACGTTAATGATCTCCCAGAGGGTATAGACTCATTCCTCTCAATGTTTGCTGACGACGCCAAAATTATGAGAAGGATTAAGACAGAGGAGGACAGCGTGAGGCTTCAAGAAGACCTGGACAAGCTGCAGGAATGGTCGAACAAATGGATGTTAGAGTTTAACCCAAGCAAATGTAATGTAATGAAGATAGGGATAGGAAGCAGGAGACCAGATACAAGGTATCACTTGGGAGATGAAATACTTCAAGAGTCAGAGAGAGAGAAAGACCTGGGGGTTGATATCACGCCAGACCTGTCCCCTGAAGCTCATATCAAGAGGATAACATCAGCAGCATATGCCAGGTTGGCTAACATAAGAACGGCCTTTAGAAACTTGTGTAAGGAATCTTTCAGAACATTATATACCACATATGTCAGACCAATCCTGGAGTATGCGGCTCCAGCATGGAGTCCATATCTAGTCAAGCATAAGACTAAACTGGAAAAGGTTCAAAGGTTTGCCACCAGACTAGTACCCGAGCTGAGAGGTATGAGCTACGAGGAGAGACTACGGGAATTGAACCTCACTTCGTTGGAAGACAGAAGAGTTAGGGGGGACTTGATCACCACATTCAAGATTCTCAAGGGAATCGACAGGGTTGATAAAGACAGGCTATTTAACACAAGGGGCACACGCACTAGGGGACACAGGTGGAAACTGAGTGCCCAAATGAGCCACAGAGATATTAGAAAGAACTTTTTTAGTGTCAGAGTGGTTGACAAATGGAATGCATTAGGAAGCAATGTGGTGGAGGCTGACTCCATACACAGTTTCAAGTGTAGATATGATAGAGCCCAATAGGCTCAGGAACCTGTACACCTGTTGATTGACGGTTGAGAGGCGGGACCAAAAAGCCAGAGCTCAACCCCTGCAAGCACAACTAGGTGAGTACAACTAGGTGAGTACCTGCAACAGATCTTGAAACAACAACTGAATTTAATAGCTTCTTTTCATCGATTTGTGCTAACCTTGCCCCTAAAAATCCCAGACTCAGACATATATTACCACATATCTTTCAGGCAGCTATCCAAACTCTCTTCTCCTCTCTCCGGTCAGCCCTCCAGATGTTGTGTCCATCATTCACTCGCTAAAAACCAAAGCTGGGAACATTAGTGAAATACCATCGATGGTATACAGGAGTGCCCCCCATGCCCTTGCACCACCCATAGCATTGCTGTTCAATAAATCCCTAGAGTGTCATACCTTCCCTGATATCCTTAAAAAAGCAAGAGTAACGCCAGTTCATAGAGGTAACACGGCAGACATAAATAATTACAGACCCATATCAAATCTACCTATATTATCAAAAATATTTTAATTATTTTTTTACAAATAGCTCTACTCCCTTATAAAATTCAATATACTAAGTCCTTGTCAGTTTGGCTTCCGCTCCCAAAACAGTACCAATGATGGTATTGTTAGTCTGCTTGACTTAATCTTCTCAGCCCTCGACAAAAGTGAGTTTCCAATTGAACTCTTCATTGACCTGAGAAAGGCTTTTGATACTGTTAACCATAACTACCTCTTACTTAAACTCCACCAATATGGAATCCGTGGCCTTGCCCTGAACTATATCCGATCCTATCTTGGTAACAGACACTAATATGTAGCCATCAATGATATATCTTCTCCCACTCTACCAATAACTGTATTGCTGCCACAGGGCAGCATCCTAGGACCCTCCTGTTTCTTATATACATCAATGATCTCCCTAATGTCTCTAACATACTTAAACCTATATTGTTTGCTGATGATACTACTCATCTACTTTGACCCCAACCCACTCATGTTAAATAAGGTTGTAAACAATTAATTAAAAAAAGTCTACTTGTGGATGTCAACCAACAAACTCACACTAAACATAGAAAAGACCTACTACATCTTATTTGGAAGCAAATCAACAAATGCAATTCAGCTTCAGATAGATAATGTAAACATTAGCAATAAAAATGATGGAAAGTTCCTTGGCCTGTACTTAGACAAGAGACTCAACTTCAGCACCCATATACAACACATAACTAAAAAGGTTTCTAAAACATTTGGTATACTCTCTAAGATACTCTCTAAGATCAGATATTATGTACCCTACTCTGCTCTCCTCTCACTCTATTATGCACTTATCTATCTCTATCTTACTTATGGTAGCTGTGCTTGGGGTTCAACCTCTGCAAACTACCTCAAGCCCATCATCATCCAGCAAAAATCTGCTATCAGGACAATAACTAACTCTACTTTCAGACAACACACAGCTCCTCTGTTTAAATCCCTAAACATGCTAAACATAAATTCAGTTCACACATTCTCCTGTGTAAATTACGTTTATAAAACCCTTTTTCTAAGTGCAAACCCTGTTCTGAAACTCTTCCTGGACAGACGTAATAGAACACATGCCCACCACACCAGACATAAATATCTCTTTGATATCCCCAGAGTCAAACTTGATCTATGTAAACACTATGTAAATAAAGGGACCTAGTCTATGGAACTTACTCCCTAATGATTTGAAAAGCTGTCCAACTTTTGCCATATTCAAAAATAAAACCAAAAAGTACCTAATTTCATCTTCATAGTTTTCTACCATGGGCTTTATCTTCACACTGTATCTAGTGCTACTCAATCCCCCAATATTTGTTCCTAAGCCATATTACTTTAACATTGTAAACTTAGATATCATTTGATATCATGGTTGTTGTATTGAGTGCATTTTCTACTGCATTATTCCTTGAAACTTTTCCTCGAAACGATCCTCATATTGTGCTTCAGTGAACCAATGTATAACCCTGAAATGCTATTCTCGTGTATCTAGTAATCCTTGTTTCTTTATTGTGTATTATTCTGATCTGCTTTTGTGTCAATATTTCTTCAAATTACCTGTAAACATTTTTGTTGATTTTACTGTAATTATTTTACTTAAAATTATCTGTACCTGTAAAAAAAACTATAAAATACCTGGTAACATTTTTTATCAATTTTACTGTTAATTTATAAAAAAAAACTGTTAGTTTAAATAAATAAATAAATAAATAAATATGTTTATTCAGGTAAGGTACATACATACATACAAGTGATGTTACATTAATGGATTGATATATAGATAGAGCTAGTACATACAATGCCTAAAGCCACTATTACGCAATGCGTTTCGGGCAAGAAAAACATTAATATCTAGAACTTAATACTAATTGAGCATAAAGAATAAAAAGTGTTGAGAACAAATACAAATAACGATAAAAAAAAGGGGGAACATGACTGAAAAAGCAGCACAAATACAATAGGTTGACAAACAGTGTTGATTAAACAAAAAAAATTACAGACATGGGTTCACAATACAGGAGTGAAGTAGGTTACAGGGAATTTATTAGGTAGTGTTTAGTTTTTATCTTAAACTGGTTGAGAGAGGTACAGTCTTTAACATGGTTGGGAAGGTCATTCCACATTCTGGGTCCCTTGATTTGTAGAGCATTTCTAGTTTGATTAAGTCGTACTCTAGGAATATCAAAACTGTATTTATTTTTTGGTGTGGTGCTCATGGGTTCTGTTACAACCTTCTATGAAGCTTTTGAGGTCAGGATTGGCATTACAGTTCAGCGTTTTATATATGTATAATACACAAGAGAGAATGTGCAGTGACTTAATATCTAACATATTCAGAGATTTGAGTAGGGGTACCGAGTGATGTCTGGGGCCAGAGTTGGATATTGTTCTAATAGCGGCTTTGTGTTGGGTAATAAGAGGACGTAAATGATTTTGGGTAGTAGAACCCCAAGCACAAATACCATAGTTGAGGTATGGATAGGACCCTCCTAAGGACCCTCGGACCCTAAGGGCCCTATCCTATGGATAGGACCCTCGGGTAAAGACTTACCCGAAACGCTATGCGTGCTTGGCTTTACAAGAATGTTAATTCAACTTATTTTCTATATTCTGTGTTAACCTCCAGTGTAACTTCTTGTATAAAAATAAATAAAAATAAAATAATAAAAATAACAAAACTATTTATGATGGGTTCAAGCGACGATTGAGTAGTGCGCAAAGCGTCCCTCACCTGTGACGTCACAGCGTCATCCGCCACCAGGAACATCAACAAAGCGGTCAGTTTGTGGTCCGTGCAGTCAGCAAGAAGACAAACGCTTCATGCAATCATGCAAATATTATCGTAAGTAAACACTTATATTTTATAATATTATTAGATTCTGGTGCTGGCTATAGTGCTGGTGTATTAAGAGGTGAGGGGCAGTGGTGGTGTATTGAGAGGCGAGGGGCAGTGGTGGTGTACTGAGAGGCGAGGGGCAGTGGTGGTGTATTGAGAGGTGAGGGGCAGTGGTGGTGTACTGAGAGGCGAGGGGCAGTGGTGGTGTATTGAGAGGTGAGGGGCAGTGGTGGTGTATTGAGAGGTGAGGGGCAGTGGTGGTGTATTGAGAGGTGAGGGGCAGTGGTGGTGTATTGAGAGGTGAGGGGCAGTGGTGGTGTATTGAGAGGCGAGGGGCAGTGGTGGTGTATTGAGAGGTGAGGGGCAGTGGTGGTGTACTGAGAGGCGAGGGGCAGTGGTGGTGTATTGAGAGGTGAGGGGCAGTAGTGGTGTAATGAGAGGCGAGGGGCAGTGGTGGTGTACTGAGAGGCGAGGGGCAGTGGTGGTGTACTGAGAGGCGAGGGGCAGTGGTGGTGTATTGAGAGGCGAGGGGCAGTGGTGGTGTACTGAGAGGTGAGGAGCAGTGTTGGTGTATTGAGAGGTGAGGGGCAGTGGTGGTGTACTGAGAGGCGAGGGGCAGTGGTGGTGTACTGAGAGGCGAGGGGCAGTGGTGGTGTACTGAGAGGCGAGGGGCAGTGGTGGTGTACTGAGAGGCGAGGGGCAGTGGTGGTGTACTGAGAGGTGAGGGGCAGTGGTGGTGTACTGAGAGGCGAGGGGCAGTGGTGGTGTACTGAGAGGCGAGGGGCAGTGGTGGTGTATTGAGAGGTGAGGGGCAGTGGTGGAGTATTGAGAGGTGAGGGGGCAGTGGTGGTGTATTGAGAGGTGAGGGCCAGTGCTG
This sequence comes from Procambarus clarkii, assembly GCF_040958095.1. Taxonomy (NCBI): domain Eukaryota; kingdom Metazoa; phylum Arthropoda; class Malacostraca; order Decapoda; family Cambaridae; genus Procambarus; species Procambarus clarkii. The sequence continues at coordinate 23,606,383 of NC_091161.1, read as the reverse complement.
GTGTATTGAGAGGAGAGGTACTGTGCTGCACATACAGTATATAAAAGCAGCATAATATTTTAATCACAAGCAGGGTTTCCTAATGGCTCCTTGAGATTTATGTGCAAAGTACTTAACCCAGTTATAAGTTCCAAATCATGTATGTTGTATTATTAAACATCTCTTTAGAAAGCTGATTTATGTTATTTCTTAGTGTTCACTACTACTAGGTAATGATAAATATATATCTCACTGATATATTATTAATTGTATTCAGTTATTACAGATGATTTTGATGCTGCAAACCAGAGATGCATAGCTGCGGAAAACACGTCTGAAGTGGAAACTTAAAACGAAGCTTCAGATATGAAGCAAAGAATGCCAGTAACAAATGTAAGCATTGAAAACCTAGTTCAGTAATGAAAAAAATTCACAAAATTGACATACTGTGCATTATTTCATCTCATTGTCAATCATATTTAATGATTTTTTGTTTATGGAGTAATCTTTGCTATGTTGATAGTGCTCGTTGTGTGTCTGCAGGTGCATTCATTGTGTGTATGATGCCAGGTGTTTAAGTATTATTTCTTACTCGTTCATGCTCTCATTTAGACGTTTGGCCTCGATGAGGTTCAGTCTTGTGTGGCACGTTTCTGTTGAAATGTAGTCTTTTCGAGACTACATTTCAAATATTACCTAACATGCATGGCTACTTCCTCTCCTTGTCTAATATATCTATCTGTGTGAAATAGATTAAATCCATTTATTTGATATTCAGCTAATAGTTCTCTATTTTCTACATTCATCCATTTTTTGGTAAGTGCAATAATATGTATTGTTTCATTGCAGATAAGAGATTCCAGATCGTTCCAGATTTCCGAAGTACTGAAACGCACACCATAAAGGCTTGGTGGATCTACGTGCAAGGTAAAATAATTTATTTACTTGTATAGTATATATTTTTAGCTAATTATCAGTATATAAAACCACAGTACTTAATTTTATCAGTGTCAAAGACAATTACATCTTATTCATAAATACCATTATATACCTCACTTGTGGTAACATATACACACATTAAGTGTATTATGTAGCATTATCTGTAATCAACTAGTTTTCAGAGCTGCTCTGAAAATAATACTCTTTAAAAAAGTGTTTCTTAACAATAGCATTTCATTACAATATATCCATAATCAACTGTATCAAACCCTATTACAGGTAAAACCAGTAGGCTTTCTACTGTATTTTATCAAACCCCTATTAGAATAATAGATCTTGTAATGATTTTGCAAAAATAGTGCCACATACTATTTTTAAAATATTATTAAAAAATTTACCGATATGGTGCATTTGGATGACAAACCAAATTTTTCACTTTTGACAATTGAGCACCTGCTACATCCAGATTCCAGGGAGGAAAGGAAGGACGATCTTTGGAATCATTACCTAAGTAGACAGGAAAGCTCATTTATCAAAATTCATTAACATTATACTTATTTGGATTAAAATAGAAAATATAAACGGAAACTCCGAAACTCGGAAAAATCCAGATGACATCTGCAAACAAATCCCCTTTTCCTAGTTCTGCATCTCTCCTTTGGAATAAATTTTGTTGTGCCTTTATCATATATTTCACAAAACTTGACATACATCTCATTCACTTCATGTCCTAACAGCAAGTGTTTGTCAAATTCCTTAAGGAAATATCAGAGTTCCCCATAATGACCTCTCCACAAATCAGGTTTTTCAACTGCTTCAAGCTTATTTTCTAACAGATTATAATGCATTGCATACTTTATAACCAAAAAGACATGGTCACTTTTACCCAAGGGAGGGAGGTACTGAATGACAAATATCTCTTCCTCTTTCCTTGTAAATATAACATCCAGAATGGAGAGAACATCCCCTTCCCTCATCCTCGTAGCTTGTTTAACATGTAGAAACATGAATGTTTACAGGATGAGGTTTACAAATCTACAAGTCCAAAAATCCTCTGTTCTAGCTTAGCAAAGCTTAGCTTAGCCTACTATATTGAACTTTAACTTTATAACAAAACCAATCAAAAGGGTTTGCAATAATATTAGTTGAAAAATTCTACCAATTTTTGTTTTTCAGTGTAAATAGTAAAAATGCTTATGTTTTTATTGTTAAATTTCAAAGTAATATCAGTTTGAAGATATTTAAGAATAAATATGGCTAGGTCCCTTTAGTGTATAAATGTATATTATCCACCAAAATATTCACACAAACAAAAATTGTTAATTGTAACATAAACTTTTTCTAGTATGTGTCCTGAAGTAAATTTCTATCAAACCTCACTGGAAAATTCATTGGGGTTGTATGTTTATTGTTAGTATGATATACAGTCTACTGATCAATTGAACTTGGTACTATTTATCATCCAAATGCACCAATATGTCTTCATTCTTCCCAGATTAAGGAACTAGGTAACGTTCATCATCTGAATGCACCATCTGCAATGCATCATCTGAATCTTTTCCCACACTCATGACACACGGGAGGTTTATCAGCTGTATGCACAATCCTGTGAGTTTTTATAAGTCACAGACGATTGAATCCCTTGCCACACTCGGGACATTCATGAGGTTTATCATCCGTATGCACAGTAATGTGACTTATTGTACTGGAATGTTTCCCAAATCTTTTCCCTGCATTCAGCACACTTGAAATGTTTAGCACCTGTTTGTAGTGTCCTATGCACATTTTTATTTATATATATATATATATATATATATATATATATATATATATATATATATATATATATATATATATATATATATATATATATATATATATACATACATTACATACATACATACATACATATACATACTGTGACGGTAACGCTTTGGTGTTCGGCTGTTCAAAAGCTAGGGGTATGGCCTCGTCAGATAGAAACAAAAAACTAGAAAATCTGGAACTTCATCTGTGGTAAGGTAATGAGAAGACACACAAAACACAAGTAAATTTAACAATGCGATTTTAATTACGTTAGAAAAGCAAAACATGAATAAAATGGACATACAAATTCGTATAATAAAATCAATCAATCAAAATAATAAGAATAATCAAATGACAAAATGAAAAGTTACGTGAAGACAAGTGAGTAATAACAAGTGTATAACAACAATCAAATAAGAGGTGCAGGAATATTGGCTTTAAGCTATCACCTCTCTTAGTACACGTAAGCCACAGCTTAGTCTACCAAGGAGACGTGTTAACCTGATGAAAGCACTGGATATTCTGAGAGCGGTAGGTCGCGTGGCCCCAGACATCAGGTAGTGTGGGGGGGTGGAGGGCAGGTGCAGCTGGACACGCAGCCAATCAGTGAGGAGCAGGCGACAGACAGGTAGTTTGGCGGTTCGAGGTGGAGCAGGTGTTCCTGGCTGCATACGTTTTGCGCTCTGGCAAACCTTGGAGTGGTGTAGTTGTTGGATATTTCTTCCATACTAGTTTTATATAGATGTATATATCGACGTATTTTTGGAGGGAAGAGCGGGCTCAATCTCTTGAAGGAGATTATCGTCACAATACATATACATATACATATACATATATAGATATAGATATATTAGTATATTTTGGTAGCAGTCTTTCCTGTAGACATATATTATTAAATATGACCGAAAAAGTAAGATTAATAATTCTAACACGAATTTTCTCAATCTTTCGTACATTACGCTTCACTGTTGGAGGTAAATAAAAAATTAATTCTCCAAAATTCATTTTTATTTCTAGTCTGACGCGACACGGGCGCGTTTCGTAAAACTTATTACATTTTCAAAGACTTTAGTTCACAAATACACAACTGAATAGAACTTACGTATCTCCGATTTTATATCTACATTTGAGTGAGGTGGGAGGGGTGATGTGGCATTAACACAAGACAGAACAAGAGGGGATATTAATAGGGTATTAAAAGTATCAACACAAGACAGAACACAAACAATGGGTATTGAATAGAAGTGTTTGTAGAAAGCCTATTGGTCCATATTTCTTGATGCTTCTATATTGGAGCGGAGTCTTGAGGTGGGTAGAATATAGTTGTGCAATAATTGGCTGTTGATTGCTGGTGTTGACTTCTTGATGTGTAGTGCCTCGCAAACGTCAAGCCGCCTGCTATCGCTGTATCTATCGATGATTTCTGTGTTGTTTACTAGGATTTCTCTGGCGATGGTTTGGTTGTGGGAAGAGATTATATGTTCCTTAATGGAGCCCTGTTGCTTATGCATCGTTAAACGCCTAGAAAGAGATGTTGTTGTCTTGCCTATATACTGGGTTTTTTGGAGCTTACAGTCCCCAAGTGGGCATTTGAAGGCATAGACGACGTTAGTCTCTTTTAAAGCGTTCTGTTTTGTGTCTGGAGAGTTTCTCATGAGTAGGCTGGCCGTTTTTCTGGTTTTATAGTAAATCGTCAGTTGTATCCTCTGATTTTTGTCTGTAGGGATAACGTTTCTATTAACAATATCTTTCAGGACCCTTTCCTCCGTTTTATGAGCTGTGGAAAAGAAGTTCCTGTAAAATAGTCTAATAAGGGGTATAGGTGTTGTGTTAGTTGTCTCTTCAGAGGTTGCATGGCTTTTCACTTTCCTTTTTATGATGTCTTCGACGAAACCATTGGAGAAGCCGTTATTGACTAGGACCTGCCTTACCCTACAGAGTTCTTCGTCGACTTGCTTCCATTCTGAGCTGTGGCTGAGAGCACGGTCGACATATGCGTTAACAACACTCCTCTTGTACCTGTCGGGGCAGTCGCTGTTGGCATTTAGGCACATTCCTATGTTTGTTTCCTTACTGTAGACTGCAGTGTGGAAACCTCCGCCCTTTTCCATGACTGTTACATCTAGAAAGGGCAGCTTCCCATCCTTTTCCATCTCGTAAGTGAAACGCAGCACGGAACTCTGCTCAAATGCCTCCTTCAGCTCCTGCAGATGTCTGACATCAGGTACCTGTGTAAAAATGTCGTCAACATACCTGCAGTATATGGCCGGTTTCAAGTTCATGTCGACTAAGACTTTTTGCTCGATGGTACCCATATAGAAGTTTGCAAACAGGACACCTAGGGGAGAACCCATGGCGACCCCATCTACTTGCTTATACATGTGCCCATCCGGGCTCAAGAAGGGTGCCTCTTTAGTACAAGCTTGGAGTAGTTTCCTCAGAATATTTTCTGGTATGTCAAGAGGAGTACAGGCTGGATCACGATACACTCTGTCGGCTATCATTCCGATTGTCTCGTCCACAGGTACGTTGGTAAACAGCGATTCTACGTCCAACGAGGCTCTTATCCCTGTGGCCTGTGTGCCCCGCAGTAATTCAACAAATACCTGTGTACCAACGTACCTGTGGATGAGACAATCGGAATGATAGCCGACAGAGTGTATCGTGATCCAGCCTGTACTCCTCTTGACATACCAGAAAATATTCTGAGGAAACTACTCCAAGCTTGTACTAAAGAGGCACCCTTCTTGAGCCCGGATGGGCACATGTATAAGCAAGTAGATGGGGTCATTATGGGTTCTCCCCTAGGTGTCCTGTTTGCAAACTTCTATATGGGTACCATCGAGCAAAAAGTCTTAGTCGACATGAACTTGAAACCGGCCATATACTGCAGGTATGTTGACGACATTTTTACACAGGTACCTGATGTCAGACATCTGCAGGAGCTGAAGGAGGCATTTGAGCAGAGTTCCGTGCTGCGTTTCACTTACGAGATGGAAAAGGATGGGAAGCTGCCCTTTCTAGATGTAACAGTCATGGAAAAGGGCGGAGGTTTCCACACTGCAGTCTACAGTAAGGAAACAAACATAGGAATGTGCCTAAATGCCAACAGCGACTGCCCCGACAGGTACAAGAGGAGTGTTGTTAACGCATATGTCGACCGTGCTCTCAGCCACAGCTCAGAATGGAAGCAAGTCGACGAAGAACTCTGTAGGGTAAGGCAGGTCCTAGTCAATAACGGCTTCTCCAATGGTTTCGTCGAAGACATCATAAAAAGGAAAGTGAAAAGCCATGCAACCTCTGAAGAGACAACTAACACAACACCTATACCCCCTATTAGACTATTTTACAGGAACTTCTTTTCCACAGCTCATAAAACGGAGGAAAGGGTCCTGAAAGATATTGTTAATAGAAACGTTATCCCTACAGATAAAAATCAGAGGATACAACTGACGATTTACTATAAAACCAGAAAAACGGCCAGCCTACTCATGAGAAACTCTCCAGACACAAAACAGAACGCTTTAAAAGAGACTAACGTCGTCTATGCCTTCAAATGCCCACTTGGGGACTGTAAGCTCCAAAAAACCCAGTATATAGGCAAGACAACAACATCTCTTTCTAGGCGTTTAACGATGCATAAGCAACAGGGCTCCATTAAGGAACATATAATCTCTTCCCACAACCAAACCATCGCCAGAGAAATCCTAGTAAACAACACAGAAATCATCGATAGATACAGCGATAGCAGGCGGCTTGACGTTTGCGAGGCACTACACATCAAGAAGTCAACACCAGCAATCAACAGCCAATTATTGCACAACTATATTCTACCCACCTCAAGACTCCGCTCCAATATAGAAGCATCAAGAAATATGGACCAATAGGCTTTCTACAAACACTTCTATTCAATACCCATTGTTTGTGTTCTGTCTTGTGTTGATACTTTTAATACCCTATTAATATCCCCTCTTGTTCTGTCTTGTGTTAATGCCACATCACCCCTCCCACCTCACTCAAATGTAGATATAAAATCGGAGATACGTAAGTTCTATTCAGTTGTGTATTTGTGAACTAAAGTCTTTGAAAATGTAATAAGTTTTACGAAACGCGCCCGTGTCGCGTCAGACTAGAAATAAAAATGAATTTTGGAGAATTAATTTTTGATTTACCTCCAACAGTGAAGCGTAATGTACGAAAGATTGAGAAAATTCGTGTTAGAATTATTAATCTTACTTTTTCGGTCATATTTAATAATATATATATATATATATATATATATATATATATATATATATATATATATATATATATATATATATATATATATATATATATATATATATATATATGTCGTACCTAGTAGCCAGAACGCACTTCTTTGCCTACTATGCAAGGCCCGATTTGCCTAATAAGCCAAGTTTTCATGAATTAATTATTTTTCGACTACCTAACCTACCTAACCTAACCTAACCTAACTTTTTTGGCTACCTAACCTAACCTAACCTAACCTATAAAGATAGGTTAGGTTAGGTTAGGTAGGGTTGGTTAGGTTTGGTCATATATCTACGTTAATTTTAACTCCAATAAAAAAAAAATTGACCTCATACGTAATGAAATGGGTAGCTTTATCATTTCATAAGAAAAAAATTAGAGAAAATATATTAATATAGGAAAACTTGGCTTATTGGGCAAATCGGGCCTTGCATAGTAGGCTGAAAAGTGCGTTCTGGCTACTAGGTACGACATGTATATATATATATATATATATATATATATATATATATATATATATATATATATATATATATATGTCGTACCTAGTAGCCAGAACGTCGTACTCGGCCTGCTATGCATGGCCCGATTTGCCTAACAAGCCAAATTTTCCTGAATTATTATATTTTCTCTAATTTTTTTCTTATGAAATGATAAAGCTACCCATTTCATTATGTATGAGGTCAAATTTTTTTTATTGGAGTTAAAATTAACGTAGATATATCACCGAACCTAACCATCCCTACCTAACCTAACCTAACCTATCTTTATAGGTTAGGTTAGGTTAGATAGCCGAAAAAGTTAGGTGAGGTTAAGTTAGGTAGGTTAGGTAGTCGAAAAACAATTAATTCATGAAAACTTGGCTTATTAGGCAAATTTGGCCTTGCATAGTAGGCTGAGAAGTGCATTCTGGCTACTAGGTACGACATATATATATATATATATATATATATATATATATATATATATATATATATATATATAGATATATATATATATATATATATATATATATATATATATATATATATATATATATATATATATATATATATATATATATATACACACACACAGGCATGCCTCAGTTTAAGAGTTTAATTGGTTCCTGGAGACGCCTCGTATTCCGAAAACTCGCATTCCGAAGCTAATTTCCCCATAAGAAATAAAGGGAATGAATTAATCCGTTCCTGACTACCCCAAAAAACCCACATCAAACTAAATTTTTATACCTAATTCATCTAAATAAACCTACAAAACTGTGTTCCAGTTATTACTTACCTTGCTGTCGAGTGCTGTAGGCGTATGGAAGATGGTGAGGAGGGGGGAGGAGGAGAGGAGTTACTGTTTGGAAGGGGAGTCCCCTTCCATTATCACATCAGGCAGTGAGGACCTTTCTGGTGTGCTCTCCCTAGGACGTTTTATCTGAGTGCCACTAGGTCCTGGTTAAGGCTCACTGCTCGATTTCCTCACCACAAATCTGTCCATGGAAGCTTGCTTTTCCCTTCTTCGCAAGCTCTCTCTGTAGTAAGGCATCACATTGTCATTGAAAAGATTAAGACAACGGCCTACTACAGCTTTCTCTGGGTGAGTCTTATCAACAATTGTTTGAATCTCTTCCCACATCTGACACACCTTCTTAATTACTGCAGAAGGGACATTCGCTGCAGCTGCTGCCGCCACCTCCTCCACTGCAGAATCATCCGCTGCTGCATTGGCTTGCTGTTCTTGTTGAAGGGCTAGGAGTTCTTCGGTGATCAGTTCTTCGTTGTGTTCTTCCACCAACTCCTCCACATCATCACCATCCAATTCCAAGCCCAGTTGCTGGCCTAGACTAACAATTTCCTCAACAATAGGCGCATCATTTATAGGCTCAAACCCCTCAAAGTCTAGTTCTCTCACACATTCAGGCCACAATTTTCTCCAGCTAGAGATCAGAGTTCCTTGAGTCACTTCTTGCCAGGCTTTGTCAACGAGTTTTAAAGCACTACAAATGTTAAAATGGTGTTTCCAGAACTCTTTGAGGGTGAGGTTTGTGGCTTCAGTCACTTCAAAACATTTCCGGAAAAGTGCCCTTTCATAAAGTTTCTTAAAATTCGCTATGATTTTCTGGTCCATAGGCGGAATTAGAGGAGTGGTGTTAGGAGGAAGGAATTTAACTGTGAGGAATTTATTGTATCTGGGCAACAAATCATCTTCCAAGCCTGGAGGATGAGCAGGAGCATTGTCGAGGAGAAGCACGGCTTTGAGTGGCAAATGTTTCTCCTGCAGATATTTTTCTATGGCAGGGCACAGCACTTCATTCACCCACTCCGAAAAAATAAGCCTAGTCACCCATGCTTTTTTATTAGACTTCCACATCACACACAAATGGGTTTTCTGCACTTTATACTGTTTGAAAACCCTTGGATTTTCAGAATGATACACTAGCAAGGGTTTAATTTTCAAATCGCCACTCGCATTTGAACACAGCACAAGCGTAAACCTATCTTTCATAGGCTTGTGTCCAGGCAAGGATTTTTCCTCCTTGGTAATGTATGTCCTCTTAGGCATTCTTTTCCAAAACAGTCCTGTTTCGTCACAATTAAACACTTGTTGCGGTAGGTATCCCTCAGCCTCTGCAAACTCTTTAAATTCGTCAATAAACCGTCCAGCGGCTGGTTTGTCTGAGCTGGCTGCCTCCCCATGCCTTGAAACACTATGGATACCACTTCTCTTTCTAAATTTTTCAAACCAGCCCCTGCTTGCCTTAAACTTTCGTATCTGCATCACTCGTTGCAGGGGTATTCTTTAGAAGGTCTTCGTGCAACACCCTGGCTTTCTCACAAATAATGGCCTCCGAAACACTATCACCCCTTAACTCCTTGTCGTGTATCCAAATTAATAACAACTTTTCCACTTCTTCAAGTATTTGTGGTCTTTGTTTCGTTATTGTTCTTACTCCTTTTGCCACTTTAGCACCCATAATCTCATTTTTCTTCTTAAGTATAGTGCATATTGTTGATGTGGCTTTGTTGTACTGCCTACAAAGTTCAACAACACGTGTACCGTTCTCATGCTTCCGAATGATCTCTTGTTTCTCCTCTACTGTCATCGTCACATGAGCTTTCTGGCCTTTATCCTTACCACTGGCTTTCTTGGGACCCATGGTGAGATATATAATAACAAATTGTATAGACAAATCGCCAAAAATCCAACAAAACACTGAAAATCCGCGAGAAGAATTGATGTGGGGGTAGTCACTGAGCGCGAGACAATGGTAAACTGAGGGGCGGCGGGGCAGAGGGGCGACGATCGCCGAACCACCACGCGCTAGGTCGGCCTGTACGCGTATCGACAAACTCGCGTCCCGAGGTAACCCTCGCCTTCTGAAACATATTTTTGGAGGAAATCCTGCTCGTATTCCGAAAAACTCGCATACAGGTACACTCACATTCCGAGGTACCACTGTGTCTGTGTGTGTGTGTGTATATATGTGTGTGTGTATATATATATATATATATATATATATATATATATATATATATATATATATATATATATATATATATATATATATATATGTCGAACCTAGTAGCCAGAACGCACTTCTCAGCCTACTATGCAAGGTCTGATTTGCCTAATAAGCCAAGTTTTCCTGAATTAATATATTTTCTCCCTTTTTTTCTTATGAAATGATAAAGCTACCCATTTCATTATGTATGAGGTCAATATTTTTTTATTTTAGTTAAAATTAACGTAGATATATGACCGAACCTAACCAACCCTACCTAACCTAACCTATCTTTATAGGTTAGGTTAGGTTTGGTAGCCGAAAAAGTTAGGTTAGGTTAGGTTAGGTAGGTTAGGTAGTCGAAAAATAAATAATTTATGAAAACTTGGCTTATCAGGCAAATCGAGCCTTGCATAGTAGGCTGAGAAGTGCGTTCTGACTACTAGGTACGACATATATATATGTCGTATATATATATATATATATATATATATGTCGTATATATATATATATATATATATATATATATATATATATATATATATATATATATATATATATTAAATATGACCGAAAAAGTAAGATTAATAATTCTAACACGAATTTTCTCTATCTTTATGTTTCTTTTCACTGTTGATGGTAATTCAAAGATCAATTCTCCAAAATTCATTTTTATTTCTAGTCTGACGCGACACTTGAGCGCGTTTCGTAAAACTTATTACATTTTCAAAGACTTTAGTTTACAAACACACAACTGAAACTGAATAGGGCTTTGCACATATTCGAGTTTATATCTACATTTGGGTGAGGTGGATGAGGTGAAAACGAACTTTCAACAATGGGTATTAAATGGGTATTAAATTCAAACACAAGACAGAACACGAAAGAATGGGTATTGAATGGAAGTAATTGTAGAAAGCCTATTGGTCCATATTTCTTGATGCTGCTATATTGGAGCGGAGTCTTGAAGTGGGTAGAATATAGTTGTGTATTAATTGGCTGTTGATTGCTGGTGTTGACTTGATGTGTAGTGCCTCGCAGATGTCAAGCCGCCTGCTATCGCTGTATCTATCGATGATTTCTGTGTTGTTTGCTAAGATTTCTCTGGTGATGGTTTGCTTGTGGGAAGAGATTATATGTTCCTTAATGGAGCCCTGTTGCTTATGCATCGTTAAATGCCTGGAAAGAGATGTTGTTGTCTTGCCTATATACTGGGTTTTTTGAGGCTTACAGTCCCCAAGAGGGCATTTGAAGGCATAGACGACGTTGGTCTCTTTTAAAGTGTTCTGCTTTGTGTCTGGAGAGTTTCTCATGAGTAGGCTGGCCATTTTTCTGGTTTTATAGTAAATCGTCAGTTGTATCTTCTGATTTTTGTCTGTAGGGATAACGTTTCTACTGACAACATCTTTCAGGACCCTTTCCTCCGTTTTATGGGCTGTGGAAAAGAAGTTCCTGTAAAATAGTCTAATAGGGGGTATAGGTGTTGTGTTAGTTGTCTCTTCAGAGGTTGCATGGCGTTTCACTTTCCTTCTTATGATGTCTTCCATGAAACCATTGGCGAAGCCGTTGTTGACTAGGACCTGCCTTACCCTACAGAGTTCTTCGTCGACTTGCTTCCATTCTGAGCTGTGGCTGAGGGCACGGTCGACATAAGCTTTAACAACACTCCTCTTGTACCTGTTCGGGCAGTCACTGTTGGCATTCAGGCACATTCCTATGTTTGTTTCCTTAGTGTAGACTGCAGTGTGGAAAACTCCGCTCCTTTCCATGACTGTTACATCTAGAAAGGGCAGCTTCCCATCCTTCTCCATCTCGTAAGTGAAACGCAACACAGAATTCTGCTCAAATGCCTCCTTCAGTTCCTGCAGTCTGACATCAGGTACCTGTGTAAAAATGTCGTCAACATACCTGCAGTATATGGCCGGTTTCAAGTTCATGTCGACTAAGACTTTTTGCTCGATGGTACCCATGTAGAAGTTTGCAAACAGGACACCTAGGGAAGAACCCATGGCGACCCCATCTACTTGCTTATACATGTGTCCATCCGGGCTCAAGAAGGGTGCCTCTTTAGTACAAGCTTGGAGTAGTTTCCAAGTAGTTAGTAGTTAGGAGCGGAGTTTTCCACACTGCAGTCTACACTAAGGTTTTGTGTTTTAATTTAATACCCATTTAATACCCATTGTTGAAAGTTCGTTTTCACCTCATCCACCTCACCCAAATGTAGATATAAACTCGAAGATGTGCAAAGCCCTATTCAGTTTCAGTTGTGTGTTTGTAAACTAAAGTCTTTGAAAATGTAATAAGTTTTACGAAACGCGCTCATGTGTCGCATCAGACTAGAAATAAAAATGAATTTTGGAGAATTGATCTTTGAATTACCATCAACAGTGAAAAGAAACATAAGAAAGATAGAGAAAATTTGTGTTAGAATTATTAATCTTACTTTTTCGGTCATATTTAATAATATATGTCTACAGGAAAGACTGCTACCAAAATATACTAATATATATATATATATATATATATATATATATATATATATATATATATATATATATATATATATATATATATATATATATATATATATATATACAGTATATATATATATATATATATATATATATATATATATATATATATATATATATATATATATATATATATATGTATGTATAGGGAGTACCACCTCTGGCTGGAAGAAGGGGGACCCATAGCCTCGGAGGAAACCACACATAACGCATTGGAGGGAATGTGGGTCCCCTCCAATACAGTTTCTGTGTGCTTTTCTCCTACCACCCCCTTCCTATATATATATATATATATATATATATATATATATATATATATATATATATATATATATATATATATATATATGTATATATATATATATAGATTTAGGTTTATTTGAGTACATAGCATTGATGTTTTTAAATTATTGTAAAGCACTTAACACCCATACGGCTTTGGGCAGGTCCTTAATCAACAGATAATTTTAAGTTGGCCTGGTTGGTCCGTGAGCCTGGTTTGTCCGGCACTTATAATATTAATATTTATTACACATATAATATTTGACTGGCAGTCTGTCCATGCAATGTTGCAAGGCTCTTGGTATCTTAGATTTGCCAACAATTACACATGTGATTGTCTGTTCCATCAGCATTCGCACACATCATGGCCAAGAGCCTGTCCTTGTTGACCTTACGTCCTGGCACAACACTCACTCCTCATTGCTAGAGATTTTTCTGGTAAACTCTTCCAATACAACCCAGTTTCATCTGCATTATAAATTTGATACGAATATAAATTATTTGCCACAATGTATGCTCTTAATTTCTGTTTAAATGGTTCTACACTGCTTTCATCTGCACTCAATTTTTCACCAACAATTTTCCTCTTCACAATATTGTGCCTACCCTTGAACCTTGCAACCCACCCTTCACTCGCTTCGAAATTCTTTATTCCAAGGCTTGCAGCATTTTGTATTTCTGGCCGCGAATTGTCAGGCCAGCTGTGCAGTGCTGAGCAAACCACTTGTACACAGCCTCATCCAACTGTACATGCGTCAAAGTTTTCATAGTCTTTCTACCACACCCTCTGCTAGTGCTTACACCTTCACTTTTACAGGTTGAAATGAATTTTATAAGTTTCTCTTTTTGTTTCCTTATATCAGAAACAGTACTAGTGCCTATATTAAATTCCTTGGCAACACTTGAGGTCGACCGGCCATTTCCACAAAGTTGTATAACACATAGCTTGTCCTTAATTGTTAGGACAACCTTCTTCCTCTTAACATCTCCAGAACGATTCATGCTGCTACCAGACATAGTCTTGGTCAAAAATGTTCAAAGTTACTATGAAAATAAAAAAAGTTATTTAAAAAAATATTTCACTAATGGTACAGCACTGTGGTGTAACATGAGGGTAGAGAGCACATGGCTTGACCAGGCCTGGACGGGTCCAGTCGGGGCAGGGAGGAGGCACGTTATGTAGGCCGCCAGCAGGAAAAAAAATATTTTTGAAGGAAACTTCAGCCTGTGCAAATTGTTTTTAGGAAACTTGCATGGTATTTTTTATTACATAATTACTAGTATTTCTTTTGACTTTGGCTATGATGAGTTGTTCTAAAATCGATGGTAATTCCTGTACTGTAGTGTATAGGCCGCTCCCCCATCCAACCCTTATCCCCCCAGGTGGTCCCTCCCAATGCTCCCCTCTCTCCCAACACCACCCACCCACCCCACCCCCTCCTACACCATGCGCCTCGAGCCACAGGCAGACGGGATTAATACGGTACAGCCTGCCTCATGGTTTTCATATACGGACAATTCCATGATTATCCGGCTGACTGTCCAGATAGTGTAACATCGGCAGCAAATTAACCGGGTCTGATATTTTATCCGACTAAACCAAATACAAATATTTATTCAGGTAAAGTACATACATAAATGGTAAGATACAAAAGTTGATGGATTTATTGATAGAGCTAGTACATACAATGCCTAAAGCCACTATTACGCAAAGCGTTTCGGGCAGGAAAAACACCAAGGTTAAAACTTAATACTAATTAAGATTAAAGTATAAATTGTGTTGAGAAAAAATAATGAAAAAAGGGGGGAGGGTAAACATGGAAGAAAAAAAGCAAAAATACAATTTGGTCAAAAAACAGCATTGTATAAAATCGTAGATCAGAAATACTGTACTACAGGAACAACCGTGGACATCTTCAAGAGGAAACTAGATTGTTTCCTTCAAGGAGTGCCGGACCAACCGGGCTGTGGTGGGTATGTGGGCCTGCGGGCCGCTCCAAGCAACAGCCTGGTGGACCAAACTCTCACAAGTCAATTCTGGCCTCGGACCAGGCTTGGGGAGTAGAAGAACTCCCAGAACTCCATCAACCAGGTATCATGGGTTGACATTTAGGGGTGAGATAGGTTACATTAAGTTAATTAGGTAGCACTTAGTTTTAATCTTAAACTGGTTGGGAGAGGTACATGCAGTCTTTAACATAATTGGGAAGGTCATTCCACATTCTGGGTCCCTTGATTTGTAAAGCATTTCTAGTTTGACTAAGTCGTACTCTTGGAATATCAAATAGGTATTTGTTTCTGGTGTGGTGCTCATGGGATCAGTTACAACCTTCTAGGAAGCTTTTAAGGTCCGGATTGATATTACAGTTCAGCGTTTTATATACTGTACTGTATATTAAATACACATGAGAGGATGTGCAGTGACTTAATATCTAACATATTCAGAGATTTGAGTAAGGGTGCCGAGTGATGTCTGGGGCCAGAGTAAGATATTGTCCTAATAGCAGCTTTGTGTTGAGTAATTAGAGGACGTAAATGATTTTGGGTTGTAGAACCCCAAGCACAAATACCCTAGTTGAGATAAGGATAGATGAGAGAGTAATAGAGTGTCACCAGGGCAGGGCGAGGTACATAATATCTGATCTTAGAAAGAATGCCAGCAGTTTTTGAAACTTTTTTTGATATATTTAGAATGTGTCCCTGGAAATTCAGCTTGCGTTCAATAAGAACGCCAAGGAATTTGCCATCTACTTTGTTACAAATTTGGGTATTGTTAATCCTGAGATTTATTTGATTTGAGGATCTATTGCCAAACAAAATATAGAAAGTTTTGTCAATATTGAGGGTGCGTTTGTTGGCAGTTAGCCAGTAATGGACTTTATTTAGCTTAGTATTCACTGTGACATTTAGAGCAAGGGGGTCAGGACTGGATTAAATGAAGGTCGTGTCGTCAGCAAATAGAAAGGGTTTGATATGTTGGGAGGCATTTGGAAGGTCATTAATGTAGATGAGAAAGAGGAGAGGGCCAAGTATGCTGCCCTGGGGAACACCAATGTTGATGGGTAGGGTGGGAGAAATTGAATTATTCACAGAAACATACTGGAGTCTGTCAGCAAGGTAAGACTTGATGTACTGCAGGGAGTGACCTCTGACTCCATAATGTTGTAATTTAAGAAGAAGGTTTTGGTGGTTAAGTGTCAAAAGCCTTATGCAGGTCTACAAATAACCCAACAGGGAACTCATTTTTATCAAGAGCTGTATGTATCAAGTTAATCATACTAATAAGTGCATCGTTAGTGCTTTTTTGGGGTCTGAAGTCATATTGACAAGAGCTAAGTACATGTATATTGAGTTTGGCTAGATAAGAATAAAGCTGCATATAGATTAGTTTTTCAAATATTTTTTGACAAGTTTGGCAGAATTGATATAGGTCTGAAGTTGTTAACATCTGTGGGATCACCACATTTGTGGACAGGGGTTACTCTACTTTTTCTTAGAATATCTGGAAAGGTTTGGAGTTTAAGTGACTATTTGAAGAGCAATGCAATGGCAGGAGCTAAAATTCTGGAGGCTTTTTTGTAAATAAGAGTTGGTATCTCCTCAAGGGCACTAGACTTGGTTTTAATGGAAAGGATTATGTCAGTAACATCAGTGGAATTAGTAGGCATTAGGTACAGAGACTGTGGATAGTTACGTGTAAGATAGTCCTGAATATTAGTACTGGAAGATGGAATATCATTTGCAAGGGATGACCCAATGGAAGATAAGAACCTTTTGAATTCAAGAGCAGTGTCAGAGGCTGAAAGCAGACCATCATTATTTGACAGGAGTATTGGTTTGTTATTTAAAATCTTCTTTGATCCCAATATTTGAGAAATTGTGCTCCATGTTTTCTTAATATTGCCCTTTGTGTGGGTAAATTTATCTTCATAGTATTTAATTTTGGCTCTCCTAATTATTTTAGATAGCAATGATGAGTAATTCTTTGAAAATTCTTTGGAGACGATTCCTAACCTATACATCTTTTCAAGGTCATGTTTTTTATTAATGGATTTAAGTATCCCCTTTGTAAGCCAAGGGGTGTTTAGCCTTTTAGTTGTGACTTGTTTCGTTAGCATTGGACAGTGGGTGTTATAAACGCTGAGAGTTTTTTGAAGAAATGATTGCACTGCTAGGTTGATGTCCCCTATGTTACCTAATTCGGATTCCCAGTTGATATTAGCAGCAGCAGCAGCAGCTATAAAATTGCCTATAGCAGTTTCATTGTGCAGCCTAAAGCTTATCTCCCTTGTCTCTATAGGTGGTTTGTTAATGTTGGTTAGGAGAAATGTGGGGTAATGGTCTGTAGTGTTATCAATGATTATCCCTGAAGTGGAGAGGTTATGTTGGGCCAGATGTGATCAAGAGCCGTGGCAGTACTGTCAGTGATTCTAGTAGGTCTAGTGATTAAGGATATGAGGAAGCAGGAATGCATACAGTTGAGGAAACTAGCAGCAGGAGGGTTATCAGGCTCGCAGAGGTCAACGTTAAAGTCACCAGAAATAATTAAGTGGTTTTTGTTCAGTTGGTTCTCTACTATAAGATTTCTAAGGTTAGTGTTAAATTCAGTCACATCAGTGTTTTAGGATCCCTGTAGAATGCTCCCACAGTCAAGACAGCATCATTACCCTTGACTCTGAAACAAGCAAATATATACTCTCCCTAAGGGTCTCTAGATTTAATTACTTTTAAGCAAGTCAATGCATGGTGGTAGTAAAGAGAAGTACCACCACCTCTTTGTATAGGACGACAGTTGTGAATGGCTGAGTAGTTAGGTATGTTGTAGAGTTGATAAGTGTCCTCTTTTTAACCACATTTCAGTAAACACAATAAAAGAGAATTTGTTGTCTAGTTTGAATCAGGGCATTAACATCATCAAAGTGTTTGCTAAGAGATCTTAAATTCAAGTTAATTACAGAAACATTGTGATTACACGCTAAAACATTGTTTACATCATGTGCTGTGTAATATCTGCAGTTTTGATCATTAAGGTGCTGATTGTCATAGATACTAGATAAGAGGTTAAGGTCTGGATCTATAATAGTTTGCATAAGAGGGCTGTTTTACAGAAAAGCCAAAAAGACAATGATAAAAGAACTTGCTATGAAAAAAAAATATATATAAAACTATATACAAAAATGTGGTAGGTTGCTTAAAAGTACTTTCAGGTACACCGTAGGTAATTATTTGCACTAATGATCAAAATTGCACAGGCAAAGCAAAGAGCACAATGGAGCAATTGTGGTTGGGCTAGGCAACCTGGGTTACAAAGAAAAAGTAGAATAAAAATTTTAAAGTAATATGAACTTAATGGTAATTTAAGTAATAAAACTTAATGGGAACTTAGGAATATAAAAAATGAACTAAAATAATTAATAACAATAGATGACCAAAAAAGTAAAAAAAAACAATTCTGAAATCTATAAAATGAAAAGCTTGCTTACTTTACTATTATAAGTACACTATAGTTGAATACTAAAGTTACACTAAAACAAAATGAGGTAGTTTAAATAGAGATACACTGAGGTACACTGGATAATGAAGTTTATACTAGAGGACACAGGCAAAGCCAGTGTACTATGGAACATGGGAGTAAAAAGAAAAAAAAAGACAATAATAAAGATAATTTTTTTTTCTGGGGGGAGCCCCGTCGGCTCCCCGGAGCTATCCAGGCTGAATGGATATTTATAACTTTCTGGCATCAGTCAGTGCTAGGAGTTCTTGCCTACCGGGGACCATGAGCCAGAACCTGGCCCCCTCAGAGAGGCACGAGGAGCAATGGCCTATAGAAACCCCCTTGTGATTGGGAGCATTCTATGTCTGCCATCGACCGGGACAAGCACCCAGAAAGTTAGGTGCCCCAAAACAAACCCCTATTCTGGTGAAATTATTGCTACCAAAAGCCGAATGAGTGGACAGAACTCCCCAAACAAAATTATCAAACTAGCATGACGTCATCACGTCGCAGCACCACTGTCTGCGCAACCCCTTCCTCCCCGAGAGGAGGAAGGGGGAGCCCCAGACCCTCCACGCCGGCGATCCATCTGGCAGTTCTTGGCTGATGGTATTACTGGCTGGTCGAGTGCCTCTGGCTCCGGTTTTTGTTTCAGTTCTGTGCCTTGTGGTGTGGACTGTCTCTAATTTCTGTCTAATGAAATTTCAATTTCAAGTATATAATGCTGACGAGACTGGGTTTATGTGGCGAGCTGTACCAAGTACATCCTTAACCAGTAGGATGCAGGAAAATATTCCTGGACGAAAGATAAGCAAGGAACGGCTCTCAGTCTTGCTCTGTGCTAATGCTGATGCCTCTCACAGGACAAAATGTGCCGTGGTAGGCAAGTCTAAAAATCCTCGAGCCGTAAAAAATATAATGCAGGCATTACCTGTAATATATTACAATTCTAAGAAATCATGGTTTAATCAAACAATATTTACGGACTGGTTTGAAAACCACTTTTGCAAAGAAGTCAGAGAATTCCAGATCAACAAATGTGGAATAAAGGCCAGTGAGGTTAAGGCATTGTTGCTGCTAGATAATGCTCCTGCTCATCCCATTAGCAAGTTAATTTCAAGGGATGGCAGAATAAAAGGCATGGCACTTCCACCAAACACAACATCCTTGATCCAGCCCATGGACCAAGGTGTTATCCTTGCTGCTAAACGTATGTACCAAACAGCAATGCTTGAAGATGTTTTAGTTGTTTTACCTAGCGAGGAAGATGAATTGACAGGAAAGGATACAAGGGCTCAAAGAACACTAGAAAATCTAAAAAAGTACACAATCAGGGAAGCAATATTCCACTGGGTTAGGCTTTGGAATAAAGTGAAAGAAACCACACTAACAAATTCATGGAAGAAACTGTTAACAGAGAGGCCTAGATGTGAAGCAGCAGTATCTGATAGTGAATTCGAAGGTTTTGAAAATGAAGCCAATGATTTTGAAGGGTTTGAAGAAACGATCCGAACAATGTTGCTCCAAGCTGGTCAGGGTGTACAAGTGAATGATATCAATGAATGGTTAGAAAATGATTACGATCCTGGTTATGAATTGCTAACTGAAGAACAGATTGCGCAAAGTGTTCTCGGAAATGACTCTGATGACTGATGATGACTCGGACGATGTTGGCGAGGCTCTGCCTAGAGGTGTCGGATATCACACCTTACAGCCTTAAAGCAATGTCTCAGAACGTTAGCCAGAGAAAATCAGATTCAGACAAAAATAGATAAATTCATGATTTCAATGGTTCGTGAAAAATCTTTGTCGACAAGCGATGCTGCACCCGTCGATGCTGAATTACCATCGACAAGTCGTGGAGCATCCGCCAGCAATGAATGCTCTGCAAGCGATGCTGCACCCGCCGATGCTGAATTCCCCGACAAGACATGGAGCATCCGCCAGCAATGAATGCTCTGCAAGCGATGCTGCACCCGCCGATGCTGAATTCCCATCGACAAGACGTGGAACATCCGCCAGCAACGAATGCTCTACAAGCCAATCTGCACCCGCCGATGCTGATTTCCCATCGACAAGTCATGGAACATCCGCCAGCAACGAATGCTCTACAAGCCATGTTGCACCCGCCGATGCTGAATTCCCACCAACAAGTCGTGACAAGTCATCCACTAACGATATAAAATATGATTGAAAGGCATATAAATTAGTGTAAAAAGTGTTGATAGAGTACAGTATTGTAAGTGTTAATGATTAAGCCTAGACAAAAAGATACTGTACAGTGTAAATATACAGTAGAAATAATTGTCAATAGTGAAGTAGAATTAGAACTCATGTGAATTAGTAGTAAGCCTAGCTGTTGTGTGAAGTGAGTGCCTGAAAATAAGTGTACATACAGTATGTACCCTATATACAATATAAACAATATAAAACAAGCGCTGCAGAGGATGACGTAATCATCACAGCTTCGTAATCTTCAGCTTCATTAAAAGTAAGTCAATTTACCAATTTTATTATAGTATTACAAGATATTAATTGTTTTTTTTCAACAAAAGCTACATATTAGTCTCTGCAAATGTATGTTCTATCGTCAGCAGAGAAAAGGTGAGCTCAAAATATTTCGTCTTGGCTAGCTCTCGGTGACAAGGCTCGATCGCCATTGTTATGGCATGGCCGCCACAGCGTGTGTTGTAACATTAAAAATGCATTACCTGTACTGTTCAGGGTAAATCAAAACACATCTCTAAAATATTATTGAGAAAATATTAACTTGCTGATTGATACATGAAATATTTTGCAACACAAAGGAATGAATCATTTTTTTCCCACCCATCTGGGCTTGATCAGACCGTGTTCACACATCATCCATGCAGCAGCCAACAATTGGCTTAATCGTCGGTGTGGTTTTTCGTACAAAAGCTACATATTAGTCTCTGCAAATGTATATTCTATCGTCAGCAGAGAATAGGTGAGCTCAAAATATTTCGTCTTGGCTAGCTCTCAGTGACAAGGCTCGATCGCCATTGTTATGGCATGGCCGCCACAGCCTGTGTTGTAACATTAAAAATACATTACCTGCACTGTTCAGGGTAAATCAAAACACATCTCTAAAATTTTATTAAGACAATATTAACTCACTGATTGATACATGAAATATTTTGCAATACAAAGGAATGAATCAATTTTTTCCCACCCATCTGGACTTGATCAGAGCGTGTTCACACATCATCCATGCAGCAGCCAGCAACTGGCTTAATCGTTGGCCGTGCACTAAATTGGAATGCAATTACACAATGAACTTTATTTAATTTTAGTTATACAGTATAAAATATATCCTACCTGAATGTTACTTGAAAAATTACCCGACCCGACTTAACTTCGGAAATAACGGAGCTCCGGAAATAACGACTAGGGTACAGCCCCATATAGGCCGTTAAATTGAGTGGATACTGTACATACAAGGCCTGGGGCCACTATTACGCAAAGCGTTTCGGGCAAAGCGTTCTCGTTGGTTAGCGAGTCTCTTCGTACCTTCCAATATTATTGGAACGTCTGTTGATTTTCGATGTGGTTTCCATCGGGTCTTTTGTCGGCCTTGTTGGTTCCCTTCCATCATCTGTTTTCTTTTGCTTCATATTCGCCGTGTTTTGTTTTCGCGTCGTCTCTACTTCCAGTTTCGGCGTTCTTTGTCTTCATTCCGCACGCCTTCCTGGTGTTTGTACGATGTCTGTACGTTGTGTGTCCGCCTGGTGTACGAGCCACGCCTCCCGGTGGATGGGTGGTGCGTTTCGTACCTCGTGTTCTGGGGCTGCGGTATGCGTTTTGTTTACGGGCGGTATGCTCATGTGTTCGCGCCGTTTCTCGTGGTTTTTCTACGGCTTCTTGCTCGTTTCTCCCTCCAGTCGTGGCCCTCTGGATGCTGAGGGTGTTTTGGATTTATATCTGGGGTTGTCACTTTGTTCTCCCTCTGTACTGCTTCGTCTTCTGCAGCGCACGCACCTTTGGCCGTATTTCTCCTTCGACCTCGCATTTTATTCAGGTAACGATACATACTATGCCTATTGCCTCGCGTCTGCATGACTTTAGGGCACACCATTAGCGCTGCTCCTGGTATGTTACTTGGCTCGCCTGTGTTGTGGCACGGTCGTGTGTCTGCTCTGCAGGCGAGGTTGTCTGGCGCTTCTGTCGGCCTAGTTCTGGTTCTCACTTTTAGTGGGGTGCTTGCCTAGTAGTGCTTGCGGGGTTGAGCTCTTGCTTTTGGGCCCCGCTTCTCCTGTCAGTTGACGGTTGTGCAGTTTCCTGAGCCTTCTGGGCTCTGTCTTTACGTTTGCTCCTGTGGGTGGCGTCTGCCTCCTCCACATGGCTTTTTGGTGCTTTTCGCTTCCTCTCCCTCTGCCATTAATCAGGTTCTTTTTAGTGTCTGTGGCTCCTTTGGGTGCTTACTACCTCCTGTGTCCCCTTGTGCGTACCTGCATACGGACATAAATACAGTGGACCTGCGGAGGGCCTCTTGGCCCATGCGAGGCTGCTACTGTTTCTTAACATCCACTCCCACTCACATACATGTCCAACCCGCCCTTGCACCAATCGTGGGGCCCCACCTCCACGTTACGTGGTAATTGGTTCCGCTCATCGCCGGGCCTGTTACCGTGCCGATCGTTCCTCCGGTCTTTCCTGATTCTGCACTTATCCCTTTTATGCCCATTGTTTCGTGCCCACAATGTGCCACAAGGGTGGCGTGTGCCATTATCCCAGTTTCTATTGTTTCGTGGATATTGGTCAATAACCACAAACCCTAAGGAACTGCTTATCTTTTGTTGCATATACAGTAGTTGTGGGTGATAATTGGCGGGTAATGGTGCAGGTTGGGCTCACTGAGTGTCGGTACTGTGTCTCGCATGTCTGTTCTAGACCACACTTGCCGGTAGACTAGTTATTATTCGCTACTCTGCTGGTTATATGCTTGGGCGCCGCCTCAGTTCTCCACTGGTTGGCAGGACTTTTCACTGGACGTACGGAACGGTTTGAGTTCCATCGTTGGTACTTTGTAGAGCTTTGCTTCTCTAGTTAGGCTCATGCATTTGGAGCGAGTATCTTCTTGGAATACTCTACTCACTCCGCCACCCTTGTTCACTATTCCATCCTTGTTTACTCTTCCCCGCTTGGCGGGATTGCGTCGATGGCTCCTGACTGGGGTGTTTGGTGTGGTGTTTGGTCACCTTGCATGTGTCTTTAGTGCCTTTTGTCCATCTTTTGTTCTTTGTTGTCCTGTGGGGCTCTGCCCCGCATTTCGGTGCATTTGTTTTTGTTGTAGACCCCTGGGTCTTTTCCCTGTCTGGACACTTCCTTGCCTATCTTCGGTGCCTGACTGCACCCTGCTGTCCGTGAGGTCCCTCAGGTATGTACGCGCTCCTCTACACATTTTGTGGTTGGTCGTGTGCGTTACTTCCCGGCAGCTCCTTGGGCCGTATTCGTGGTTTTCCTTGCCTATTTCCGTTTTTCCTCCCCCCATGCTACACTTTTTTGTGTATCTGGGTCAGTGCTACTTGATTATCCTGTTTGGTGCTCCGGTGGACCTCTGTCCATGTTCCACGTCCTGCTTTTGGACTTCTCCGGTGTTCCGTTTTGGTACCGAGTTCCTGCGATTTCTGTGTGGTTTTCTGCAGGCTTCGGGTTGCGCTGTCTGTATGGGGGTGGTGGACTTTTCAGTCTGCCGCTCCTGCCTTCCTGGTTCCTTTTCTTGGTACCGGGTTTGCTGGGTTCCGGTCCTGGTTTCGGTTTTTCTTTGTTCCTTTTCCGGACCTGGTGTGTTTGCTTTCCTGCGGTTCTCGTCCTCAGTAGTTCTCCTCTTGGATGCCTCGGGAATGCGTATCTCATTCTTCCCTGCTGGAACTGGTTCTCTTGCTCCTTTGGGTTGCGCTGTTTTTAGATTCGCGTTTTGCGCTTTCGATCGTGGTGTTCGTTTCTCCTCGTTTGTGTCAGCACAGGTGGGTTCGTTATTGGTCTCCCACCTGCATGTTTCGTCCCGGGGGCGGTGTGTGGTTTTCCTATCACTGCGAAGGGTCCTTCGGTCTTTGATAGGGTTGGCTTGTCTTCCCTTTGGGGTTGTTCTGGGACCGTTATCTGGAATTGTCCTGTCACCTTATATTGGGTGGTGCTGGCAGAGCCTCTGCCCTCTGGCCTGCTCTTGAGTTTTGGGGCCGTCCTGGTCGTTGGCCTGGGTGGTCTTTTTCTTCTCGTTTTGGTCTTTGTTTTGTCTCTGGTTTTGATTGGTCAGTTAGGACGTGTGGTATCCGCCTCCCGGTTCCTTCCCTGTTTTACTTACCTTTTGGTAAAGTAGCTCCGGGGAGCCGACGGGGCTCCCGCTAGAAAACCAGCGTTGAATGTAATGAAACGCCATTTTCTGGGTGAGTCCCGGAGGCCCCCCAGCATCCCTCCCTCCTTCCGGTCGGCGGCGTTTTTCGCGTATTTTGACATCCAGCCTTAGAACTGCCAGTTGGATTGCCGGCGTGGAGGGTCTGGGGCTCCCCCCTTCCCCCTCTCAGGGAGGGGGGGTTGCGCAGACGGTGACGCGGCAACATGATGACGTCATGCTAGTTTGATAATTTTGTTTGGGGAGTTCTGTCCACTCATTCGGCTTTCGGTAGCAATAATTTCACCAGAATTGGGGTTTGTTTTGGGGCGCCTACCGTTCTGGGTGCCTGTCCTAGTCGATGGCAGACATAGAATGCTCCCAATCACAAGGGGGTTTCTATAGGCCATTGCTCCTCCTGCCTCTCTGAGGGGGCCAGGTTCTGGCTCGTGGTCCCCGGTAGGCAAGAACTCCTAGCACTTTGACTGATGCCAGAAAGTTATACATATCCATTCAGCCTGGATAGCTCCGGGGAGCCTCCGGGACTCACCCAGAAAATGGCGTTTCATTACATTCAACGCTGGTTTATTTTTAATAAAGTTAAAACCTTTTGAAAAGAAAGGCAGAGCTAAAGTACACAATGGCAGTTAAATGAGATTATAATTTGAATTCTGGCTATACAGCAGCTCTCCCACAGTCACTCAGGAAAGAATTAAGGTGAGCTTCAGTGGTTATTGAATAGGTTTTTCCAGTGTCAGTCCTCCTACGTAACATAACAAAGATAAAGACAATGGGCCACAGATTAGGATTTTTTAAAATAGACAATATAATACATGAAAATACGTAATAATCCAATACTATGGACTCACAAAGTTTATTACCAAATAATGCAAAACTCAGGAGCTGGGAAGCCAATGCCGTATAATAGTTCAACTCAATATAAAAAATAAAAAATACTGGACTGTGACTGTGATGATATAAATTTACAATAATTTAGTACATAATAAATAACGACAATAAGCCACGGGGAAAAATGCGGATACTATGTAGAGTCGAACTGAAACAGTCTAAGTGCAAAGATAGGATTGGATAATAACTAGAGAGCAGGATTACAATTTATAAGCAATAAATAGTACATTACAAATATAACATGAAGGTTCCACTAAGAAGAGTGTAAAAGAGAGACATAAAAACAAGAACGAAGGTAACTACAGAAGGCCGATTGGCCCATACGAGGCAGCTCCTATTTATAACCACCTAATCCCACTCATATACATGTCCAACCCACGCTTGAAACAATCGAGGGACCCCACCTTCACCACTTTACGTGGCAATTGGTTCCACAAATCAACAACCCTGTTACTGAACCAGTATTTACCCAAGTCTCCTAAATCTAAACTTAGCCAATTTATACCCATTGTTTCGTGTTCTCTCTTGTGTTGATACTTTTAATACCCTATTAATATCATCTTTGTTATGTCCATTCATCCACTTGTAAACCTCTATCATGTCACCCCTAACTCTTCGCCTTTCCAGTGAATGCAACTTAAGCTTTGCTAATCTTTCTTCATATGAAAGATTTCTAATTTGGGGAATTAACTTAGTCATTCTACGCTGGACACGTTCAAGTGAATTTATATCCATTCTATAGTACGGCGACCAAAACTGAACTGCATAATCTAAATAGGGCCTAACCAGAGCTAGATATAGCTGAAGAACCACACCAGGTGTCTTGTTACTAACGCTTCGATTAATAAGTCCCAGTGTCCTATTTGCTTTATTACGAACATTCATGCATTGGTCCTTTTGTTTTAAATTCTTACTAATCATAACTCCCAGATCCCTTTCGCAATCCGACTTCGCAATCTCAACACCATCTAGCTCGTATCTTGTAACTCTTATCATCATTACCGAGCCTTAAAGCTGTACATTTATGAGCATTAAACTGCATCTGCCAATCCTTTGACCATTTCAAAACCCTATTTACATCAACTTGAAGTGATAGTGCGTCGTCTTCCGTATTAATTTCCCTACCGATTTTTGTATCATCGGTAAATTTGCAAATGTTGCTACTCAATCCTGAATCTAAATCATTTATATTAATTATAAACAACAGAGGTCCCAGGACAGAGCCTTGAGGCACTCCACTTACAACATTTTCCCACTCTGACTTGATTCCATATACTAACTCTGTTTCCTTTAATATAGCCATGCCCTAATCCATCTTAATATAGCACCTCCAATACCATGAGCCTCTATCTTTTTAATCAGTCTTTCATATGGCACTGTATCAAAAGCTTTGCTAAAGTCAAGGTACACAACATCACAATCCTTACCACTATCAACTGCCTCAACTATGCTAGAATAAAAAGATAAATTTGTTGAACATGAACGGCCATTTATAAAACCGTGTTGCAACTCAATTATTAATTTATGTTTTTCAAGATGAAGACGAATTTTATTTGCAATTATCGATTCGAGTAACTTTTCCACAATAGACGTTAGGCTAATTGGTCGATAGTTTGACGCAAGCAATTCTATCTCCTTTCTTAACCCTTAAATGATGCATAGCTATATACCATTTGACACCCACAGGCGCATACCAAAAAAAAAAAAAAATTATTTTTTCTTCCTAATCTGTTAATTTGTGTTCACTGATCACGGGAACAATAATAAAAAAATCGTAAGTGGCATATATTGCCCACTATTGGGCGGGGAATTCTGGCAAAAATCAGGCGCTGACTGAGCGTGCGTCCAAGGCAGTCTGTTGATCGCCAGCTGTCAGGCCAGAGTTTCCACAAAGAGATAATTACCTAATTATTTCAATGTCTCTGATTGATTTTTCGTAGTTTTTTTGCTGTAATATTATTCAATAGTGTGTAGCGTGATATATTTATATAATAAAATGAGTGAATCATCGCTGTACTCAAAAATATGGTGTGCATATTGTTGATTCAATTATGTTACTCAAACAGTGAACAAATACTTTGTCAGTTATTACACTATATACACAGGTTATATATAAGTATCTGCATGTTTTGTTCACCATGACGAACCATTAAGTTGGTATGCTGAGTGGCAGTGGCAGGCAGTGACTGGCTGCCACTGGCTGCCACTCCCTTCCTCACCTGACTTGCCTCCATTCTCCACCCACCATACTGTTTTTGCTTTTATATACAGACGTTATATATAAGTATTTACATGTTTTGTTCACCATAACTGTACATCTAAGCTTGTATGGTGAGTAAAGGCACAAAGACGTAGCTACTCACACAGTCAGCTGATGGCGGCCGCCCTCAAGGCCAGACGCACTAATATTTCTCCTCCAACAATACTGTTTGTGGTGTTATTACGCTATATACACACATTATATATAAATATCTACCTGTTTTATTCACCATACTTGTACAAGTAAACTGGTATGGTGCCCAAAGACCATAGTGGTCATCAGTAAACAACATAAGTCCTGCAGACGACGCTCCTCCCTCACCAAAATGGCGGCTCCCAACCTCCTACTCTCGCTGTTATCTCACACTATACACACGTTATAAATAAGTATCTACATTTGTGTTCACCATAGCGAACCACTAAGCTGGTATGGTGAGTGCAGTCAATAAAAGGTGGCCACACACACTCAAAAGACAATGCCACCATCCTCCCTCCCATAGCATTACTCCTCCCTCCATGGCGCACAGCGCCAAATATCACCACAATCCTGCTATTATCAGAACCCTGGTCAGTTTTATCACAGTCAGGGGTCTTCTGTAATATCGCTACATAATAGCATGAACAAGTAGTAGTAGGCAGCCATCAGTCTCAGGAGACTATGGAGTTGCGCTCTGGTTGTCGGTCTGGAGTGGCCTCACCAGGGCGCAAAGCCAGGGTAGGTTGATTCGGGGGAGAAGCTGTTACCCAGGCAGCAGGTCCCCCCTCTCCACGGCGCTGAAAGGCTCCAAAGGAAAGGCATACGCCAATACGATTGGTTCCAGCGCCGTCGCAGGAACTGTGAGTTCCGGGGTTGACCTCGAAGGTGGTGAAGAAGGGCACAGGGACCTCCAACCCCGGAGACCGCCGTGGTCGGGGCCGGAGAAGAACCACCCCATCAAGTATATTTTGGCATTTTTAGGCGATGCTGTGGTCACAAGCTGAACAGCAGTGCTGTGAGTTCATGCTGCGTGCGTCAGGCTTGGTAGCTGACTCAATACTGAGGCCCCTAACACCCGGGAGTTTGGCCTACGATTTTTTAAAAAATGGCGTCTGTTTACAAGAGTCCTGATGAAGGTGTGGTGAACCCCGTGCATCCGCGGGCCGTTTAAATCTTGCGTAGTACTCCAAAGCATCACATGATGTGATGCGCAATTTACTGCAAGTCGGTCAAAGCATCATATGATGCGATGCGCAATTCAAGGATTAAAAACTGGTATCATATTAGCAACTTTCCATAACTCTGGCACTCTGCCTGACTCTATTGATTTATTAAATATGGTAGACAGTGGGTCGCAAAGCTCCTCTTTGCATTCTTTAAGCACCCTGGCAAACACTTTATCCAGCCCTGGGGATTTGTTTGGTTTGAGTTTTACTATTTGTTTAATTACATCCTCCCTGGTAACTGCTAAACTAGTCAACCTGTCCTCGTCACCACCCAGATAGACTTGTTTGGCTGAAGGCATATTGTTAAGTTCCTCTTTAGTAAATACAGATATAAAATATTTATTAAAAATACTACTCATCTCTTCATCACTATCTGTTATTTGACCTGTCTCAGTTTTTAATGGACCTATCCTTTCCTTAATCTTTGTCCGGTATAATTGGAAAACCCTTTAGGATTTGTCTTCGCTTGCTTTGCTATGCGAACTTCGTAGTTTCTTTTTACTTTCCTTATCTCTTTTTTAATATTTCTAACCAGTTGTACGAATTCCTGTTCTAAACTGACTTCCCCATTCTTAATCCTTTTGTACCACGCTCTCTTTTTACCTATTAAGGTTCTTCAGATTCTTTGTTATCCACTTTGGATGATTAGTATTCGATCTATTCAATTTATATGGTATACTACATTCCTGGGCTTTGCTTAGAATATTTTTAAATAGGTTATATTTGGAATCCACATCGAAAACCCCTTTTATGTCACCTATCGCTGGGTTCACGTCTAGCTCCATGAACGGCCCACACCCCATACCCAAGACTTTCCAATCTATTTGACCCCAAAAAATTCTTAGGCTATTGACATCAGCTTTTCGAAAATCAGGCACTTTTAACAGAATTTTCTCCTACAGATCTATTCCATTCAATGCTAAATCTGATTTCTTTATGATCACTGTTCCCTAGCTCACTCCCTATTTTGATGTCCTTAATTTGTTTCCCTGTTAGTTAACACTAAATCTAAAATATTATTTTCCCGCGTTGGTTCCTTAATGTGTTGTGTAAGAAAGCAATCGTCAATTAATTCTAGAAAATCTTCTGCTTCATTATTCCCTGTTTTGTTCAACCAGTTTATTCCACTAAAATTAAAATCACCCATGACATAAATACTGTTAGATCGAGATGCTCTAGATATTTCATCCCATAGATGCTTTGCTTCCATTCTGTCTAAATTTGGTGGCCTATATATAACTCCTATTATAATAATATTTGTTTTTTCGTTCAATTCTATCCAAATAGTTTCTGTATGTGGCTCAGTTTTGATTCCCTCTTTGAGACTACATTTCAAATTGTCCTTTATACTAGAAATAAGCACTAGAAGGATAAGGTTAAGTGCAAATACTCCTTCCAAAGTACTAGGTCGCAGGACCGTTAGCCCACTAACAGGGCGGGCCCATTCAGCTTAAGGCTCCACTGGGGTTCCAGCTAAGGGCTTAACGGACTGTCCCAGCTAAGGGGCCTAGGACAGGGCCGTCCCAGGGGCATGACTGATGTGCCCAGCTTAGGCCCGTGACTACGGATGCCTTTGACTAAGGAAAAGGCAGGACTGCAAAAAGTGCCTCACGAAAGGGGAGGCAAGTCGGTAAAGAAAGGGAAAGTAATAATACAGTTTGAGAACTAATGCCGCCAGCATAGCACTCATTACCGTAAAGGCCAAAGACCGTTGTGCTAAATAAGCACAAACAATAACAGAGCCGTGATCCAGAGAAAACGATAATAACAAATAAAGCAGAGGGAGGGTAGAAATAAGGCAACTAAAACCCGGACCGAATAATAAAGAACTTAAATTAGTAGTAGTATGATACAATAATAACAACATTCATGGCGTTATGCGAGGCCGGAAGCCGAAAGGGGAATTGACATGAGATCAATAACACCAAAAAGTGACTATAACTAACATCAATAGCAAATAGTAACAAGTTCAAATTCAAAATTCAAATGTTTATTTAGGTAAAGTACATACATACAAGGGGTGATACAGATATTGATGAATTTATAGATAGAGCTAGTACATACAATGCCTAAAGCCACTATTACGCAAAGCGTTTCGGGCAGGAAAAACACTAAAGACTAAAACATTATACTAATTGAGATTAAAGTATAAAACGTGTTGAGAAAATATAAAAATAAAAACGGGGGGAACATGGCAGGAAAACAGCAAAATATAATTTGGTCGACAAACAGCATTGTTTAAAAATAACAGACATGGGTTGACATTATAGGGGTAAGGTAGGTTACAGGGAGTTAATTAGGTAGTGCTTAGTTTTTATCTTAAACTGGTTGAGATAGGTACAGTCTTTAACCCTTAAGCTGCGCATCGCATCATATGATGCTTTGACCGACTTGCAGTAAATTGTGCATTGCTTCATATGATGCTTTGGAGTACTACGCAAGATTTAAACGGCCCGCGAACACACGGGGTTCACCACACCTTCATCAGGGCTCCTGTAAACAGATGCCATTTTTTTTTAAATCTTGGGCCAAATTCCCGGGTGTTAGAGGCCTCAGTATTGAGTGAGCTACCAAGCCTGATGCACGCAGCATGAGCTCACAGCACTGCTGTTCAGTTTGTGACCACAGCATCGCCTAAAAATGCCATTATATACTTGTTCATGCTATTATGTAGCGATGATATTATTACAGAAGACCCCTGACTGTGATAAAACTGACCAGGGTTCTGATAATAGCAGGATTGTGGTGATATTTAGCGCTGTGCTCCATGGAGGGAGGAGTAATGCTGTGGGAGGGGAGGGTTCTCGCGTCATCTTCTGACTGTGTGTGGCCACCTTTTATTGACTGCACTCACCATACCAGCCTAGTGGTTCGTTATGGTGAACATAAATGTAGATACATATGTATAACGAGTGTATAGAGGTTATAAACAGCAATAGGAATAGGTTGGGAACCGCCATTTTGGTGAGGGAGGTGGCGTCGTCTGCACGATTTATCATGTTTACTGGTGACCACTATGGTCTTTGGACACCATACCAGTTTACTTGTACAAGTATGGTGAATAAAACTGGTAGATACTTATATATAATGTGTGTATATAGCGTAATAACACCACAAACAGTATTGTTGGAGGAGAAATATTAGTGCGTCTGGCTTTGAGGGCGGCCGCCATCAGCTAACTGTGTGAGTAGCTACGTCTTTGTGCCTTTACTCACCATACAAGCTTAGATGTACAGTTATGGTGAACAAAACATATAAATACCTATATATAACGTCTGTATATAAAAGCAAAAACAGTATGGTGGGAGGAGGATGGTGGCACGTCAGGTGAGGGAGGGAGGGAGAGGCAGCCAGTGGCGGGCTGCCACTAATACTGCCACTGCCACTCAACATACCATCTTATTGGTTCGTTATGGTGAACACGAATGTAGATATTTATATATAGCGTCTGTTAATAGTGAATAAAAGCAAAAAAAGTATTGTGGGAGGAGAATGTGGGTGAGTCAGGTGACTTGAGGGAGTGAGGAAGTAGCAGCCAGTGGCGGGCTGCCACTGGCACTGCCACTCAGCATGCCAACTTAGTGGTTCGTTATGGTGAACAAAACATGCAGATACTTATATATAACCTGTGTATATAATGTAATAACCGACAAAGTATTTGTTCACTGCTTGATGAACATAATAATTGAATCAACAATATGCGCACCATATTTTTGAGTACAGCGATGATTTACTCATTTTATTATATAAATATATCACACTACACACTATTGAATAATATTACAGCAAAAAAAAACTACGAAAAATCAACCAGAGACATTGAAATAATTAGGTAATTATCTCTTTGTCGCAACTCCGGCCTGACAGCTGGGGAGCAACAGACCATCTGGGACGCACGCTGAGTCAACACCTGTTTTTTTGCCAAACTTCCCCGCCCAATAGCAGGCAATATATGCCACTTACGATTTTATTATTATTTTTCCTATGATCAGTGAACACAAATTAACAGGTTAGGAAGAAAAAAGTTTTTTTTTTTTGTATGCGCCTGTGGGTGTCAAATGGTATATAGCCATGCGCCATTTAAGGGTTAACATGATTGGGAAGGCCATTCCACATTCTGGGTCCCATGATTTGTAGAGCATTTCTAGTTTGATTAAGTCGTACTCTTGGAATATCAAAAAGGTACAGAGTTGGATATTGTTCTAATATTGTCCTTCTCCTAAGTGGAGAATAACTCAGCCAAATCCGCCAGTGAAACCAAAGACTATAAGCAAAGTAGGCTTAAAACAATAATATAATAGCAGAAAAAAAAACAGAATAAACTCAATAATTACAAATACTAGCAGAGGGAGGGGGGGGGTGAAGGGAGGAAACCAAAAACCCGAAGTGAATAGAAAAGAACTTGAATAAATATATAACATAATGTAATAAATAATATATTGCCACCAGTCAACATGAAAAGCAGCTAGGAGTCGTCTGGGATTCGTCCTGAAGTCGTCCTGACGCCAACTGTAGATCATCTTGTAATCATCCTGGAACAGGAAGGCGCCAACAAGAAGGCATCATGCAGGCATCAAGAAGTCGTCTTTTAGTCAACACTAAGTCACCTTGCTGGTGATCGCAGACATTCACTACTACAGGAAGACCTGGATAAACTGGAGGAAAGGTCTAGAAAAAAGGCTGCTAAAGTTATACTCAGAAGACATTGATAAACTAAAAACATATTAACAAAGTTTTCGATTGGGCAGCAGAAAATAACATGATGTTTAACGGTGATAAATTCTGGGTACTCAGATACGGCAAAAATGAGGATCTTAAACATAATACAGGGTACAAAATACAATCGAATCTGCCCAAAGTAGGAAAACAGCATGTCATGGATTTGGGAATAATCATGTCCAACGACCTAACGTTTAGGAAGCATAACCAAGCAAGTATTGCGTCAGCCAGAAAAATGATAGGAAGGATTTCGAGAACCTTCAAGTCCAGAGATCCCATCACAATGGTTGTACTCTTCAAATCACTTGTGTTGTCCCGTCTTGAGTACTGCTCAGTACTCACTTCCCCCTTCAGAGCAGGAGAGATTGCTGAAATAGAGGGAATACAGAGAACATATACGGCACGCATAGACGCAATAAAGCACCTAAATTATTGGGATCGTCTCAAAGCTCTCCAAATGTACTCACTAGAAAGGAGACAAGAGAGATACCAAATAATATACACATGGAAAATACTGGAGTGACAGGTCCCAAATCTGCACAGTAAAATAACAACGTACTGGAGTGATCGACATGGAAGAAAATGCAGAATAGAACCAGTGAAGAGCAGAGGTGCCATGGGCACAATCAGAGAACACAGTGTGAACATCAGAGGTCCACGGTTGTTCAACGTCCTATCAGCGAGCATCAGAAATATTACGGGAACAACCGTGGACATCTTCAAGAGGAAACTAGATTGTTTCCTTCAAGGAGTGCCGGACCAACCGGGCTGTGGTGGGTATGTGGGCCTGCGGGCCGCTCCAAGCAACAGCCTGGTGGACGAAACTGTCACAAGTCAAGTCTGGCCTCGGGCCGGGCTTGGGGAGTAGAACAACTCCCAGAACCCCATCAACCAGGAAAGTGGTTGATGATTGAAAGTGGTAAAGAAAATAGGCAAAGGCTGCAAATTCACAAGGCAAGACAAGAAATATGAGTTAGAATTAAATATATGAATATAGTAAATAACATCAACGGTGCACTAGGAGAACCGCAGCAGAAGTAGTATGTCCAACTGTAAGCAATTGTGCAGAAAATAAGACTGGAATAAACTGTCAATTAAGAATAGTCAAAATTAAACAAAAAATTGTGTAATAAACCAATACTACAAAATTGCAAAGTTAATACAGCACAAAGCTTAGGCTGGAAAGGCCAATGTCGCATGATAATTGCGCTCATAATAAAGAAACTAGACATTAACCATAATGATATGACAGTATTAACAATACCACGTAAAATTTAGCAGCACTGGAGACTGTCATTAAATGATAAATCCAAGACGTGAAACATTGAATTTGTTAAATAATAAATTTAAAACATCGCCGAAAAGGTTCAAACGGGAAATGACAAGAGTAAGGTCAAGCACAACATAGAAATCACTGTATAAATAGATAAATAAGGAAACGTCCCACACTGGGGCCGGGAAACCTTAACCTTAACATTAAACCAACATTAACGTAGCATGTATAACACAAACACCAATGGCAAAAAGCAGCAAAATAAGGGATTAATATAAACAACCGTTGCCAAATGTAAACTGCAAAATCCTGCCCCGGAACATCAGCAGCTGTACACCGCAGCTGGAACACCTGCAGCTGGACATTGGCAACTGGAGCATCAACATCTACTGAAGATAAATAAATAGCGGCAACAGGCTACCAGGGAAATCTTCAGTGGTAAGTAGAAGTCCAACTACAAGACTATTAGGGGCCATTAGAACCTGGGAGCTAGCGTTAAGGGAACGCCGGGAACGAACTGAAGCTAAAGCTGAAGCTTTCGCTTGCCAAAAGGGGCGAGAATATCAGCAGCTAGCACGTCAGCAGCTGGAATAACAACGCTGAAACAGCAACAGCTGTAACATCGATGGCTGGGACAGCGACAGCTAGAACGTCAGCAGCCGGCACCTCAGCAGCTGCTGAAGATACAAAATTAGCGGCAACAGGCCAACGAGGAAACTGCCGTAGTAAGGAAAGGCAACTGCAAAACAATTTATGCTCAAAATAAGGCTGGAATATAACTCGTTAGAGAACAGGATGAATACATGAAGCTGAAAATAAAATGCAATCAAATACAATAAACTGAAAAGGAGTGATAATAATAGGCACGACAGCAGGAACGCTTCAGC
This sequence comes from Procambarus clarkii, assembly GCF_040958095.1. Lineage (NCBI taxonomy): Eukaryota > Metazoa > Arthropoda > Malacostraca > Decapoda > Cambaridae > Procambarus > Procambarus clarkii. The sequence continues at coordinate 23,569,982 of NC_091161.1, read as the reverse complement.
TGGAACCCCGCCCGCTGGAACTTCAGGGGCTGGAATGTCAGCAGCTGGAACAGGAGCAGGAACCTCGATAGCTGGAACGCAGTAGCATGGACGTTAACAGTTGGTACCGCATCAACTGGAACATCAGGAACAACTTCAGCCGGAGCATGGCAGACGAAACGTCTGGATAAACCAGTAGCCTGGGAGGCCGCAGTTTCTTCCGGACACACAGGGAACTGGTGGCCCAGCCAAGGGCGTAGGAACCGAAGTTGGCCTAGGCAAGGGCATAGAACTGAATGGGCCCCAGCCTGCTGGGGCATAATCGGCAGTGGCCCCGTCCTGGGGCGTAACAACTGAAGTGGCTCTACCCTGGGGCATAATATACAAAACTGGCCCCGTCCTGGGCATAGAACTGAAGTGGCCTCGACCTGGGCCACGTTAAACTGAAGTGGCCCCACCCTGGACCACAGTAAACTGAAGTGGCCCCAGCCTGGGGCATATAAACTGAAGTGGTCCCAGCCAGTGGCAGAACTGAAGCGTGGGGCATAAAATGGGAGTGGCCCTGCCCTGGGTCATAATAAACTGAAGTGGCCCTGTCCTGGGGCATAAGGAACTGAAGTGGCCCCAGCCTGGGGCATAGGAACCGAAGTGTCCCTAGCCTGGGCATAGAAACTGAAGTGGCCTCCACCCTGGGGCATAAGAACTGAAATGGCCCCAGCCTGGGGCATAGGAACTGAAATGGCCCCAGCCTGGGGCATAGGAACTAAAGGGGCACCAGCCTGGGGCATAAAAACTGAAGTGGCCCCAGCCTGGGGCATAAGAACTGAAGTGGCCGCAGCCTGGGCATAATAAACTGAAGTGGCCCCGTCCAAAGTAGCGCCAAGGGGGCCCCGAGGGGCACCTTGAAAGGAGTGCCAGCACCCTGAGGCCGCCGAGGGAGAGGCGGGCCAGGGCCCAAAGGGCCCACCCCATAAGACTTGAAAGTCACGAGGGCCCGGGCCACGTGTGTGGCACCACCAGACAGAGCGTTGCCAACCCGCCGGCGGGAGAAAGCCCCACACAGGCGTGCCACAGGGGCGCGCTAGGGTGCCACGGAGGGCAAGGAAGGACCTCACGGCTTGGCGCCCAAGTGAGAAGCAGCTAGGCCCTTTGGCCCGGCAAGGGAGGAAGCTAGCTAAAGCGGCACGACGCATACCACAAGGGACACGGCACTAGGGACACGCCAGACACTGGGGCAGTCTGGCGTGTCCCGACTTGAGATGACATACTCTCCAACACTATATCTGCGATTGCCCTGTTATTAGTGACTTCATACCAAATGGTGTGAGGTACTTTGAGCTCTGTAATTACTACATCCACTCAGGAATATTGGAAGATATTCTTGTTCTGCACCCAGATTTTGCCAGTGGAGGCTAATAGATCAGCCTTAAGTATTTTGTTCTCTCCTGATTCCATGTATGACTGGCCGTCCTGTGAGGTGGGGATGTTGGATGAGCTTGTAGCTGGTTTTTGATCTATATTGTGTGGTCCTTCATACAGAATAGGGAAGCAGCACATTGCTGTATATACCTAACTAAGCATGTTAAAAAAAATACATTGTTTGAGAGGAGTCTTGTAGAAACTGGCAAGAGTAGTTATAATATAATGTTCCCATGATTCAATGCTTACCTCTTGTGAAAATCATGAAATTGTTGTTTAGTTAGTTGATTTGTTTTCTGGGGGGAGCCCCGTTGGCTCCCCAGAGCTATACCAGGCTGATATGCTTATGTCAGACTTTGGCATTACCCATGTATGCCTATCCATCCTGTGAGATGGGAGTATTAGATGAACTTATAGCTAGTTTTTTATCTACACTGTAATCTTCCATATGAATAGGGGAGCAGCACATTGCTGTGTATACCTAAGCTTCGTAATAAAAAAATCAGTAATAAAGATTTTAAATTATAGTTTGTATTATTGCAAGTATTATCCTTATTAAATCATGTTAACCATGGATCATTAAGATCTCATGTTGATATGTAATAGTTATATTTCTTTTGAATCATTCATTAAATTGTGCATTATGTCTCAATTTTTCACTTCCTTGGGTATACTGTACAGTACAAAAAGATAGGATAAAAATAAACCAGTAACATTTCTTTCATTATATTTTTTATTTAAATAACTGCATCAATATTTTTACTGCTGACAGAATTTGTTTTACCACACAGGTGCATTGTTTATTAAAAAAAATTTGGTTTATTGTTACACAAAATGGTGCTACATAGCCTTCCCAGCTTGGTACCTTCTTTTAATACTTACTTATTGATTAATAAATAAATAATAAATAAATTTTATTCAGGAAAAGTACATACATAGTTGATTTACAAACATGATGTTTGATTTATAGACAGAGCAAGTACATACAATATCTAAAGCCACTAATACTCATAGCATTTCGGGCAAGGTGTGGGGGGAAAAAACACTTAAACTAAAACTTAATAGTAATTAGAATTAGGTATAAATTGTGTTGAAAGAAGGAATAAAAAATAAAGAAAATGGGGGGAACATAGTAGAAATCAGTAATTGTACACGTTGGTGAACAAACAGCATTGTTTAAAAAATAGCAAGACATGGGTTCACATTTAGGGGGTAAGGTAAGTTACATGGAGTTAATTAGGTAGTACTTGGTTTTACTCCTAAATTGGTTGAGAGAGGTACAGCCATTGACATGATTCGGGAGGTCATTCCACATTCTGGGTCCCTTGATTTGTAGAGCACTTCTAGTTTGGTTACACACAGCCAAATTGTGTAACAGGAAGAGGTCTTGGACACAAATTTGTTCCATGGTAAATGTAAAGGAATCAGCTGAGTATTCCTCAAATAAAATAAACTGCCTCAGCTTATAAGGTAAATAAAATAAGCATTCCTCAAATAAATAGCTGCCTCGCCTCACTGCCTTACTGCTACATAGCCTTCCCGGCATGGTACCTTCTTTTGATAATTACTTGTTCCACACCCAAGTTGTGTAACAGGAAGAGGTCTTGGACCCCTACTTCTCTCTCTCTTTTTTAAGGGGGCGTCTGGTTATTATAATGAAAGTTGTTCAATGTCAACCAATATTATTTTTCTAGTTGTATATGAAAAGTGCTTAAATTGTCCCAAGTTTCAGTACTGCAGCGTAAATAGAAAGGGAGTTTTTTTTTTTTAACGTTTTTTACACATTTTCAAGTCCACACTTCAGAACACACGTTTCAGATAAAATTATTCTGTGACATTTTTCTGACACATTAGCATATAATAAAGGATTTGGGGATTTAGAATTTCCAAAACATCTTTAGTTTTCCTAATACAAATGTTCAAAGATCCCCAAATTTTTTTTGCAAATATGGCATGTTTATTGCTATTATAAAATCAATAAATGAACTTAGAGAAAAATGAAAGCCCCCCAATGTAGAGACATGCCCTTCACATATACTGTGTAAGCTTCATGTAAATTGAATAAAAAAAGAATGAGTTTTGTAAACGTTTGTGTCAATTGAAAAAAAAAAAGAAATGAATAAAGTCTAAGGTTCTAAAATCTGTGGCTGGGGTTGACATCAACCAATTTTCTCCAAAATTGGCATCCTTACAGATAGGCTTACGTACAGTCAGGTGTGTAAGTTTGATGCAAATCGCCCCCCAAAAAAATGAAAAAAAAAATATTAAAAAAAAAAGGAAAAAAATCCTTTTTTTTTTTTTTCCTTAAAATTTTTTTCCAATTAAACTAATAATAATATTTGTTTAATATGTGCTATTGTGATAGCAAAGAGTCGTAGTTATGATTTCAGTTGACACTTTTGATTGATAATCGATTTTGACCATTTTTGCATAATTTTCACAACTACTTCAATATTTTTTTTCTCCCTTCCTATTTATGCTACAATGCTAAAACTTGGACCAGATGAAACACTTTTCATATAGAACTTGTCAAAAAAGTTTGATTGAAATCGAATGAGTTTTCATTTTTGCATTTTTGGACCCAGATGCCAACCAGACGCCCCCTTAATAGTCCATATAGTCATAATTATAGCTTTAGGTTTCAATGAGAAAAGTTTTGAAGTTTTTACCTTTCTCCTTACCTAACATCATTTGTGCAGCATATTTTTATTTTGTCGCACCCAGATTTAATTTCAAAATAAAACCAAACAATATAAATTAAAAATAGGGGGTGTACCTTAGCTATTCATACCCATCTATACTTATTACTAGGTGAACTTGGTGATAGTAAATGCTCCCATCAGGCAGGGATCATCACCTTTTCTCATATTTCATGTTCATCAGTGTTTATTTACTTAATAACTACTGGTATAATATCTTTCTATTATGAAACTAATTCTATTATCATAATAGACATATTTACTATAAGTTTCAAGCAGAGAATGCATATATAACTAACACGAAGGACTCCACTTCACGAGATTCATCAACTAATACTCTTTTTGTTTACATTACAATTGATCCTCGTGTTGTGTAGTAGAGAAAAATTTACTTGTATCCAGTTTACGTAAAGTTACGAGTGGTTGACTTAGCTGACGGAGCAAACTTACGAAGGTTTTCCTTCTTAGTGTACCTGCCTGAATACCGACGTAAATGCCACGAAGGCGCTAAGAAGGAAAAACATATGTAAGTTCCTTTGTGAATCTGGCCCCTGGATGGGTTCCCCATCTGACTTGTTGGTTCTCCGGGGGTCCTGGGCGAGTTCCTCACGGAGGGGTCGTGCCAGGGCCCGTGGTTCTGCTCGTCGAGGTGGACCACAGGTGCCACTTTCAGAGCCGGTGCTACCTTTGGTCCCGTCTGCGCCTGGTAGGCGCGGTGCTCACTCTGTGCGCAGGTCGGGTTCTCGTAAGGAGCGTCGGCCCTTTCGTGGTTCGCCCCATTGAAGGGGCGATGGGGTGGGAGGCTTGCTCTGTTCACTCACGCCTGGTCTCTCAATTTGTGGGCTTTTTGGGTCGTTTCTTGCTGCCTCCATTGGCATTCTCTTCATTGGTGGCTCCTCCTCCTTTGGGGGGGGGGGAGGTTCGGGGCTGGCAAGGCAGGCCTCTTCTGCGCTCTGTCAGACTGTTTCAGTCAGACTATCCAGACAATTTCTTTATGCGGGGTATTCAAACCCCTGTAAATATAACTGATATCAACACGAGCGCACAAAATTTTGAAAGAGAAATTGAAAACATGCCCATGCACTCAGCCCCAGGTCCAGACTCATGGAATTCAATATTTATAAAGAAATGCAAAGTGCCGGTAGCACAGGCACTCAGTATAGTGTGGAGGAAGAGCTTGGACACAGGGGAGATACCAGATGCACTTAAAGTAGCAGACATAGCCCCTCTACACAAGGGAGGGAGCAAAGCATTGGCAAAGAATTATAGACCAGTTGCACTAACATAGCACATAATAAAAGTATTTGAGAGAGTGATTAGGATTCAGGTCACCAATTTCATGGAGACCAATGACCTTCACAACCCAGGCCAACATGGATTTCGAGCGGGAAGATCGTGCCTCTCACACCTACTTAAGCACTACGACAAAGTCACTGAGGCATTAGAGGAAAAATAGAATGCTGATGTGATATACACGGACTTGGCAAAGGCTTTCGATAAATGTGACCATGGCGTGATAGCATACAAAATGAAGTCAATGGGAATAACTGGTAAAGTAGGACGCTGGATACTCAGTTTTCTGTCAAACAGAACTCAGCGAGTAACGGTCAATCATATAAAATCTAGTGCAAGTGCAGTTAAAAGCTCTGTACCTCAGGATACAGTCCTTGCACCGCTGCTTTTCCTTATTCTCATATCAGATATAGACAAAAATACAAGTCACAGCTTCGTATCATCCTTTGCAGATGACACAAAAATCAGTATGAAAATTACCTCGGCTGAAGACATTGAAAAACTTCAAGCGGATATTAATAAAGTTTTTGACTGGGCATCAGAAAATAACATGATGTTTAACAGTGATAAATTCCAGGTACTCAGGTACGGTAAAAATGAGGACCTTAACCCTCAAACCGCTAGGGGTCCAAATGGAATTCACACCCACAGGCGCAACAAAAAAAAAAATTCCAAAAAATTCTTTCGTGTTATAGAAGTGTTCATTTGTGTTCCCTGATCACGGAAAAAATAACAAAAAAATCGTAGGTGGCATATTTTAGCCGCAATAGGGTAGGGAAGTGTGGCAAAAAAGGGGCGTTGGCAGAGCCTTCGCCAGACGAGGTCTACTCCGCCCGAGCTGTCAGACGGCAGTTGCCACAAATATATTATTACCTAATTATTTCAATGTCTCTGATTTTTTCTTAGTTTTTTTGCAGTAATATTATTCCATACAGTGAATTGTGGTATATTTATATTATAAAATGTGTGAACCATCGCTGTACTCAAAATTATGGTGTGCATATTAGTGATTCAATTATTATGTTCATAAAACAATAAACAAATAGTTTTGCTGTTGTTACACTATATACACACGTTATATATAAGTATTTGCATGTTTTGTACACCATAACGAACTACTACGTTGGTCTTGTGAGTGAATTGAAATTGAAATTGAAATTGAAATAAGTTTATTGAGGTAAAATACACACAAAGGGATGAGGTAGCTCAAGCTATTCTCACCCCATTCAGTACAACGTGTTAATATATACATAGACACACATCACAAACAATAAACATATTACCAAACATTCTGAGAGGTAAACATATACATTTCCTCCTTCACAAGTAGTATGGTATCAGACGTACACACAAATACTTTTATGACCTAGGTATACTGTATAGACAATTTGCAAGACACCTGCAGATAATTCAACAAAATATTACAATCTTGGTGCAAAATTCTTATATCTCTCAAGAATATCATCAACCTTTCCGTTGTGACACATCCAGGCTATTTGTTCAGGAACAGTCCTTATCTCAGTGTTTCTATATACATTAATCAACGGACAATCAAGAATATAATGGGCAAGGGTGTGAGACCTTAACATACCACATAGTTTACACTTCGTGTCATTACCATGAACATCTATCCCATATTCCCAGTAATATTTGTACCCAAGCCTGAGCCGCATGTACACAGAGTCACTCCAAGCATTTCTCCTTTTACCATAAGTGAAATGGGTGTTTTGACTCACATACATGTAGTGTTGCATGGTTTGACTTCTCTCATACATTATCTCTCTCCTCTCCACTCCCGCCTGTGCCTGAATATTTCTGATTTTGCTTCTTATTTGTCTCATTGTGAATTCACATTCAATGTCAACTTGTGGTTTTGATGTGGCACGTTTGGCCAAGTCATCCGCCACCTCGTTGAGCACTATTCCAACATGAGACGGAATCCACATGAATTTCACACTATAACCTTTCAGCTGTATCTCAGTTATTCTTCTCTTACAGTCCTCCACTATAGACATGAAGACTGGGTTTCGACTGTTTAAGGACTCCAGTGCTCCTCGGCTATCGACAAATACAAAAACATTTTTGTCGTCATGACGTACTTCCTCCAAACACGCCAGAATGGCCTGCAGTTCAGCTTGTGTGGATGATATATAATTACTAAGCCGGAGTTCAATTATCCTGTCCACAGTCCCAAACTCCGTATAATCCCTTATTAGGACACCACACCCTGCCCTGCCATCTTCCGCCACCGACCCGTCGCAATATACATGTAAACTGTTGCCTCTTGGTAACCGAGATATCATGCTTCCATACAAACACCGTAATTGTCCCGGTTCATGATGAATCTTTTTCACCTTGAGGGGTACAATTTCGACGTCTATTTTCTGTACTATCCAGGGAGCAGACATATTGCACTGTCGAAAGGGTTTACAGCAGTCAAGTACGTCGTATTCCCTGAGGTCATGAGCTAATCCTCTCGTATAGCGTGTCTCCCTCAGTTTCCTGGAAGTGTGTACGTCACTCAAGCAGATCTGAACGCTCTCAAACAGCTTATCCCCTCCTTTTCTTCGCATGAAACGAATAGATACTCTAGTGTTAATGTCACGGACTCTATCACACACACTCTGTAAATTTAATTCCATTCTCATTATTTCAATCATTGCATTTCTTTGACATCCAAGAATAATCCTCATAGCCTCGTTCTGTATCAGCTCTATTTTTTGAATTCTGCCTTGGCCTGTGTAAGACAATACGGGTGCTGCGTAGTCTATCAGGGATCGAACAGTGCTTATGTATAACATCCGCAAGATAGGTACCCCAACACCTTTACCAGAAAAAGCCAGTGCTTTTAGAGGATGCAGACGGGCTTTACATAAGGTGCTGATATGATTTATTTCAGCATTTTTACTCTCACATGTGTATCCAACATACATGCCCAGATACTTGTACTTCTGTACACGGCTCAGTTCCACACCATTTAGAGTAAGTGTTATATTTCTTCGTTTCTTATACTCGTATTTGGTTTTATCTGCATTTATAACTAAGCCTAACTTGTGACAGGTTGTACCAAGTATGTTAAGAGCATCTTGAATTTTGTTCCCAGAAGTGCCTTGTATAAGAATGTCATCAGCATATATGATCGTCGTGACCCCTGGAGGATACATCTCTGATGCTAATCTGTTCATTAATACATTGAATAAGGTGGGACTTAATACTCCCCCTTGTGGGGTACCTAACTGAAACCTCCGTTCCTCAGACATGTATCCCTGGTAATACACCTGACCTTTTCTGCCTTGTAGATAATCCCTTATCCAGTGTAGCAATCTCCCTGTTATTCCCAGATTGGCTAATTCGTATAAGATTACTTCCCCATTGGCTTTATCAAACGCTCCTTGTAGATCAACAAAAACTCTACAATTGTCATCCACATTAGACAAGCACTTTAAGAGACAATCCGCAGTACTTTTGCCTTTGATAAAACCAAAGAGATTACTGGACATGTTATCACCTACAAGGTAGAGTAGCCTATTTAACAAAATCCTTTCCATCATTTTACAAAAGCAGGATATTAAGGAGACAGGTCTGTAGCCTCCGTTTGACTTAGGGATAGGAATGATGACAGCCTCTTTCCATTTTCTTGGTAACTTTCCCTCTCTATAACTCATATTAAACAAATCAAGTAAGGGATTAGGTTTCATACCGGCTAAATAATTAAGTATGTCATACGTTACTCCATCTTTTCCCGGAGCAGTGGAACTGCCACTTTTTATAGCATCCAGTACCTCATCGTGGGTTATCTCAGTGCATGTTATAGATCTTGTATTTAAGGCACATAAAGTTACTCCATTTCTAATATTTTCCCATGACTCAATGGTGACTCTCGTGTCTGCAGGTAAGGACTCCATACCAGCAGCACTTGCCCATTTATCTACTAACTCATTAGCAACTTTCCCTGGATCTGAGTGAGCAATGAATTTGGTCTTACAACCCCTGACTTTATTTACTGCTCTCCATATGTCTTTAAGGTTCTTAGTATTACCAATGGACTGAGCAAATTCTTGCCAGTATCTGTCCCGCGCCTCCTTCCTCACCTGACTGCATTCCCTAGCCACTTCCAACATTGTATTTTTCTCTTCATCCCTCATTCCATTTTTTAACATGCTTTATGCGCACTCCGTAGCATTCTCTCCCATCCCTTGACTTGCTGATCATTGGAATATTTAAATTTCTTAGGTCCGTGCGTCTTGCTTCCCATGCCCCCGTTATTTTCCCTCTGTACTAATTTCTCTATGTTCTCGACCATATCCTCGTAAAAACTATCAACGCAGAGCGGCGTGTAATGTTGATACCAATCTCCCATATTTTGAATAAAGTAATTTTTCATATCTTTATTAATATTTAGCCTTTTCCTTTGAAAGTGGACTAGTTTTTTCCCCAGTGGTAATTCAACGTTCAAGGCAAAGTGGTCACTAAGTAGTTCCCGAACAACCCGAGCCTCCCCCATAATCCCCTGAGAGTTTAAAACGCAGGCATAGTCAAGCCGTCCTCCCCTGATGTGAGTTGGTTCATTGTTTCCCAAGAGACAGGTATCTGGATGATCTTGTAGAAACTGTAACCACTTGACCCCATTAGTATTAATACTACCTACTGTCCCAAGGCTTGTGTGCCGAGCATTAAGGTCCCCAATGACCAGTGAAGGATTAGTATAAATGCAGTCAGGTAAATAGTTAGCGTCGAAGCAGTTCCTGGATACATACAAATTAACTACAATAAATTCCCCTTCCCTTAATGATAATTTAACACAGACACTCTCTATACCTTGCGTTTTTGATGGCGGTTCTACTAACTCTGCTGGTATGGAGTTCTTAACATAAATCGACGTGCCTCTGATGTTATTTGCAGCGAAGAGGTGAAACCCTTTATAGCCATTTAATTTCAATAATCCTTCATTCCTATCCCCTGTCTCCTGGAGAGCTACAACATCAATATCATTTCCCATCACATAACAATGAACATCTGTAACCCTGTTTCTCAAACCATTAACATTCCATGACAACACTTTCAGTCTAGGGTGATCCATTATTAATCAAATCATTGCCTAAGTCATCCCCAATAAGTTCACTAAATGATAGCCATACCTTGTATAACATCTCCCACCTCCTCCCAAGTTCACCAGTAAAAGCGACATTGCGATTCTCAAGAGATTTTTTCAGCCCTGAGATGTCCATTATTGGCCCAAATGATTCTTTCATTTTATGTGTAATTATAGGGTTCTTCCTTTCCCTACGACTATCATCATTCACACACACTTCACTTTCCTTCATTTCATCACTCAATATTTCATTTTTGTCCTCAACCACTATATCCTGACTATCCTTCACCGTTTTGTGATTTTCCTTGACCTCCTGAACGTTTAATTTAGCCTCGATGGACTCGATTCTCTGCCCCAGATTTTGGAGGAACTCACCAACTTTTTTAAGTTCAGCCCACACTTCCTTGACCATATTATTATGACCCTCTTTCTGAGCCACAGTAGCCACTTCACTCACCGTTACACTGTCACTGCCGGAGTCCTGAGTGGTGGCGTGGCTGCTTGTTGCTGGAGCCTGCCTAAGTAAAGGTGACTCCTTTACCCACGCATTCGTCCGGTTCACTGGCACTGTTTGGGGCAGACTGTTTTGCTGTGCTCCCGGTGTCTGGGTAAGAGCTCTTGCTTGCTCTGTAACATTCACCGGCCGGAGAACAGCCATACTCGGCCTCTTGCTACACACAGCCGAGCTCGCATTGTGAACACCTCCACAGTTGCAGCATCTGGGAACTATTTTCTCACCCAGATTCAGTCTGTTTCTACACACAGTAGAGAGGTGAGACTTTCCGCAGAAACGACATCGTGGATCATTTTGACAGCTCCAGGATTTATGCCCCCATCTACAGCATTTCAGGCATATTATGGGCTCTTCCACATACTTTGCTACATGCCTGTAGCCAGCCCCGGTGATGAACACTTTCTCGGGTACGTCGCCTCTCACTAGAGCCACCACCTGACTCCTAGCTTCACCTTTAATAAGGTGACGCTTGGCCCACACAAATCGTTGGTCGTCGAGTATAAACTCGGGGTCCAGAATCTGAGGGTATTTATAGATAATTACCTTCGTCAGCTTCTCGTTCCCCTCCGGTATTTCCATAAGAATTCCATCATATCCTTGCCGGCTAAGAAACGTCACTGCCTCCATAGACCCTACCGTTAAGTAAGGTCTGTTTACACCTTCCTTCAGCAGGGGCTCGAACTTGCGGTGTTCTCTTCCGAGTTTGACGGTCCACAGCAGCTTCTGATGATAGGCCAACGTGCATGAGGCAGGGAAGAGAAGCCTCCATCTCCGCTGACCCTCACCTTCCTCACATCGTTCCGTCCGTTTGTCTGCATCAGTCTCGGCGTCGTTCTTCATTCTCTTATCGTTTCCGTTAAGTGTATTACTGTCCACACTACGCCTTGCCTCCTGTCTTCTTCGTTTCTTCTTATTCCTTGTCAGAACTTCTAGATACTCGCCCTCCTCGTCTGACTGGCTGCTTTCAGAGGCCATGTTAATAACGTCGTGAGAAGTAGCCATGTCTTCTGGTGACTGAGTCTCCATCTCAGTACCCAGCATGGGGGGAGGGGGGGGGGAAGGTGCGGAGCAGGTATCTTGACCCGACCGCGTCCCAGGTAAGACTGCTTGTGAGTCTTGTGAGTCAAAAAGTTGAGGTCGAGGGAGGGGGTAGACGTACCGTGCGCGCTCCGTTAAAATCGTGACATTAACAGGGATTCGTAGGACTACTGCCGTGGACTACTGATTACAGACATAACAAAGTGCATAGTGACCGCTGGAAAATTGAAAATAGTCATTAACAATAGAACTTTGTGTTAAATAGAGAATAAACGGGAGACCACGTGTGAGCCAGTGAACGAGGCTTTGTGTACATGTGTGTATTAGGATAAAAAAAAAACGAAAAAAAAAAAAAAAAATAGTGAACGGTGATTCGTGGAACAGTGATGTGGAACGGGTATCACAACAACATATAAGTTGGAAGTGAATATTATAAATATAGAACACTAGAAATATAAAATAGTGGCAAGAGGCGGCATCAGTGGTTATAAATCGGGTAACTGGAAACTGGTGACATCAACCTGGGCCACAAGAGGTCACCTGTACTGACCGGGGACCAGCCTCGCTACCTACGCTAAGTACCTGCCATAAAGTTTGAACAAAATAACACACATAATATTACAAATATACGATATACATATAATATTATAATATTAAACATATAAATATATATACATATATATTGTTACAAATATACAATATACATATAATATTATAAATGCGAACAAGCCTGAATGGTCCCCAGGACAATATGCAACTGAAAACTCACACCCCAGAAGTGACTCGAACCCATACTCCCAGAAGCAACGCAACTGGTATGCACAAGACGCCTTAATCCACTTGACCATCACGACCGGACATAATGAGGTGATAGCCTCGGCTATCACCTCATTATGTCCGGTCATAATGGTCAAGTGGATTAAGGCGTCTTGTACATACCAGTTGCGTTGCTTCTGGGAGTATGGGTTCGAGTCACTTCTGGGGTGTGAGTTTTCAGTTGCATATTGTCCTGGGGACCATTCAGGCTTGTTCGCATTTGTGTTCCTCACGTGTGCCCCAAAGAATGAGGTGATTTGGTAAAATGCTATGCCCAAGATTACTATCCGAGTGCCGGCGGTGGGGTGGTTCAAATAGCCTCGGCTATCACCTCATTATGTCCGGTCGTGATGGTCAAGTGGATTAAGGCGTCTTGTACATACCAGTTGCGTTGCTTCTGGGAGTATGGGTTCGAGTCACTTCTGGGGTGTGAGTTTTCAGTTGCATATTGTCCTGGGGACCATTCAGGCTTGTTCGCATTTGTGTTCCTCACGTGTGCCCCAAAGAATGAGGTGATTTGGTAAAATGCTATGCCCAAGATTACTATCCGAGTGCCGGCGGTGGGGTGGTTCAAATAGCCTCGGCTATCACCTCATTATGTCCGGTCGTGATGGTCAAGTGGATTAAGGCGTCTTGTACATACCAGTTGCGTTGCTTCTGGGAGTATGGGTTCGAGTCACTTCTGGGGTGTGAGTTTTCAGTTTAATATTATAAATATATAGATATATACAACAAAACAAGGCAATATGGGAGTAAATAAACAAATTTGTGGCCACTGTAACAACTTCTTAAAGACGAAGGTAACGGGAATTGAATGTTATATCTGTAAGACTAGATTCCATTCGGCTTGTACAGGAGTGAGTAACACTACGGCACTGAGAGATGGCCACTTGCTCTGGGTGTGTAAAAATGACCTGCCAGCTTGGAATATCCTAAAAAACCTTCTAGATAACATGACGCATGATCGGAAAACATCATTCATTGGAAGCCTACCAGCCATCCAGAAGGAGTGGGAAAGGAACAACAATTCTAATATACAAGGGGCGGAGGCTATAGTCAGGGATGAAACTGAGGCTGAAACTCAGGAAGTTGCAAACTCTGACTCAGTAGGCCTGGATGTAGATGACAGTAAACTAGAAAGTGTACCAGACAGCACTGACAGCTCGATAGGTACAGACACCACGACGGTTCTCGATAGAGCAATTCAGAACAGAAGGACAGACTTATGCAAATTTTATGCAAAGGGCATATGCAGACATAGATATGCTGGTAATAAGAAAGGATTAGAATGCAGTTACCAACATCCCAAAAAATGTTTAAATATGCTTAGGAAAGGTGAGTGTCGATTTGGATCAATATGTAGGTTTTTCCATCCTGACATGTGCCAAACCTCACTGGAGGACAGAAAATGCTATGACCTTAGCTGCCCACACTTTCACGTGAAAGGCACGGAACGCTACATAAAAAGTGGCAAGCAGGATAATGAATTTGGAGGAAACTCTATAAATTTTTTATACCAGACCGGCAGAGAATTCAAAAGGAGCAGCATGGAGAGTGTATGGAACTGGATGCCAGATCCACTGGCATTCCAGAATTACAGATACAATTACCCACCGAAAGGGAACTACAACTACGACAGAAAACTGCCCTACAACAATCAGTACTGGTCAGAACAAACTCATTATGTCCACGATTAATGGACGTGCCGAAAAAGTCTCCCATTCAAACTATCACTAATAGAGTAACCTCATTCATCTTTGCCAACATACAAGGACTGAAAACAAGAACAAACAACAAAGTACAGTTCATAAATGGCCTCCTCACGGAGTCAAATGCAGTATTTGGAGCTTTCACAGAAACCCATGCAGGGGAATTGTTGGACAGTGAGATCTGGATTCCAGGATATAACCTATACAGGTGTGATAGGAAAATTAGGTCACATGGAGGAGTGGGTCTGTATATTAGGGAAGACCTTGTATGCTCGGAGCTCCTAAACGTTACAAATGAGGTGGTAGAGGTACTGGGATTAAAAATAGAGAAAATAAATTTAGTGATTATACTAATATACAAACCGCCAGATGCAACGGCTGAGGAATTCACAGAACAGATAAGCAAAATAGAGAATAGCCTTGATAATTTGGAGAACCCGATACCTGACATTATTTTCCTAGGTGACTTCAACTTGCCTAGTCTCAGGTGGAAAATAGCAAACAATAATATTATACCAGGAAATCTATCAGGACCTAACCAACCACAGATTAGAGAACTACTTAGATTCTGTGACAAATTTTCACTCAATCAGCAGATATCGGAGCCAACGAGAAATGAAAATATTCTAGATATGGTCTTTACGAACAATGAAGACATTATCAGAGACATTACGATATCAGATACCACATACTCAGATCACAAACTCATTGAAGTGCAAACGACCATCAATACTCAGAATAGACCTAAAACGTTGATAAAGCGAGAGGGGCTATTCAGTAAATTCAATTTTAATAATAAAAGGATAGACTGGGAGATAATAAACAGGGAACTTACAAACATTCCATGGGGAACTGTTCTAAATAATACAAGTCCTACAGAAGGAATAGAAAAACTTACTTCAGAAGCGTATCAAGTCTGTCTGAAACATGTTCCTTTGAGGAAAGCCAGAAAGAGATCTAACATAGAAAGAGAACGCAGACGACACTATAAACGCAGGAAAAAAATAACGGAACTGCTTATGCAGACACGAATTTCCCGTCAAAGAAGGAATAATTTAAATAGGGAGATTGAAGAAATCGAGCGGAAATTGAAACACTCATATGAAACTGAAGAAAGGCAGTTAGAACAGAAAGCAATTCAGGAAATAAAGAAAAATCCAAAATATTTTTTCTCATATGCGAAATCAAAAGCAAAAACCACTGCCAGTATTGGACCTATTCGTACAAGTGAAGGTTCGTACACGGAGGATGACAAAGAAATTAGTGAAATCCTAAAAAAGCAGTATGAGGACATGTTTAGCACTCCAATAAACAACATGAAGGTGGAAGATCCAGACAATTTCTTTATGCGGGATATTCAAACCCCGGTAAATATAACTGATATAAACACGAGCGCACTAAATTTTGAAAAAGAAATTGAAAACATGCCCATGCACTCGGCCCCAGGTCCAGACTCATGGAATTCAATATTTATAAAGAAATGCAAAGTGCCGGTAGCACAGGCACTCAGTATAGTGTGGAGGAAGAGCTTGGACACGGGGGAGATACCAGATGCACTTAAAGTAGCAGACATAGCCCCTCTACACAAGGGAGGGAGCAAAGCATTGGCAAAAAATTATAGACCAGTTGCACTAACATCGCACATCATAAAAGTATTTGAGAGAGTGATTAGGAGTCAGGTCACCAATTTCATGGAGACCAATGACCTTCATAACCCAGGCCAACATGGATTTCGAGCGGGAAGATCGTGCCTCTCACAGCTACTTGAGCACTACGACAAAGTCACTGAGGCATTAGAAGAGAAACAGAATGCTGATGTGATATACACGGACTTCGCAAAGGCCTTCGATAAATGTGACCATGGCGTGATAGCACACAAAATGAAGTCAATGGGAATAACTGGTAAAGTAGGACGCTGGATACTCAGTTTTCTGTCAAACAGGACTCAGCGAGTAACTGTCAACCATATAAAATCTAGTCCAAGTGCAGTGAAAAGCTCTGTACCTCAGGGTACAGTCCTTGCACCACTGCTTTTCCTTATTCTCATATCAGATATAGACAAAAATACAAGTCACAGCTTCGTATCATCCTTTGCAGATGACACAAAAATCAGTATGAAAATTACCTCGGCTGAGGACATTGAAAAACTTCAAGCTGATATTAATAAAGTCTTCGACTGGGCATCAGAAAATAACATGATGTTTAACAGTGATAAATTCCAGGTACTCAGGTACGGTAAAAATGAGGACCTTAAACATAATACAGAGTACAAAACACAATCAAATGTACCCATAGTAGGAAAACAGCATGTAAAGGATTTGGGAATAATAATGTCTGACGACCTAACGTTTAAGGAGCATAACCAAGCAAATATTGCGACAGCCAGAAAAATGATAGGATGGATTACGAGAACTTTCAAATCCAGGGATCCCATCACAATGGTTGTACTCTTCAAGGCACTTGTGTTGTCCCGTCTTGAGTACTGCTCAGTACTCACTTCCCCCTGCAAAGCAGGAGAGATTGCTGAAATAGAGGGAATACAGAGAACATATACGGCACGCATAGACGCAATAAAGCACCTAAATTATTGGGATCGTCTCAAAGCCCTCCAAATGTACTCACTAGAAAGAAGACGAGAGAGATATCAAATAATATACACCTGGAAGATACTGGAGGGCCAAGTACCAAATCTACACAGTAAAATAACAACGTACTGGAGTGAACGACATGGAAGAAAATGTAGAATAGAACCAATGAAGAGCAGAGGTGCCATAGGCACAATCAGAGAACACTGTATAAACATCAGAGGTCCGCGGTTGTTCAACGTCCTCCCAGCAAGCATAAGAAATATTGCCGGAACAACCGTGGACATTTTCAAGAGGAAACTAGATTTATTCCTCCAAGGAGTGCCGGACCAACCGGGCTGTGGTGGGTATGTGGGCCTGCGGGCCGCTCCAAGCAACAGCCTGGTGGACCAAACTCTCACAAGTCGAGCCTGGCCTCGGGCCGGGCTTGGGGAGTAGACGAACTCCCAGAACCCCATCAACCTGGTATCAACCAGGTATCAACCAGGCCTGGTGGACCAAACTCTCACAAGTCAAGCTTGGCCTCGGGCCGGGCTTGGGGAGTAGAAGAACTCCCAGAACCCCATCAACCAGGTACAACCAGGAACCAGGAGGAGTGACCGCCAAACACCAGCGAGCCACTCCCTCCCTCAACACCACCTCACTCACCCTCATTCACCTCTCACAATACTCTTGTATTTATTCACTATACACAGACGTTATATATACGTATTTACATGCTTTGTTCACCATAACTGTACATCTAAGCTTGTATGGTGAGTAAAGGCCATAAGATGTAGCTACTCACACAGTCAGCTGATCGGCGGCCGCCCTCAAGGCCAGACACACTAATATTTGTCCTCCAACAATATTGTTTGTGGTGTTATTACGCTATATACACACATTATATATAAGTATCTACCTGTTTTATTCACCATACCTGAACAAATAAGCTGGTATGGTGCCCAAAGACCATAGTGGCCACCAGTAAACAACATGCCAAGTCGTGCAGACGACGCTCCTCACTCACCAAAATGGCGGTTCCCAACCTACTCCTCTCGCTGTTATCTCACACTATACACACGATATATATAAGTATCTACATTTGTGTTCACCATGGCGAACCACTAAGCTGGTATGGTGAGTGCAGTCAATAAATGGTGGCCACACACAGTCAGAAGGCAACGCCACAACCCTCCCTCCCACAGCCCTACTCCTCCCTCCATGGAGCACAGCGCTAAATATCACCACAATCCTGCTAGTATCAGAATCCTGGTCAGTTTTATCAGTCAGGGGGGGCTTCAGTAATACTATCACTGCTAAATAATAGCAGTATCATTTATATTATGGTATTTGTAGGCGATGCTGTGGTCACAAGCTGGACAGCGGTGCTGTGAGCTCGTGCTGCGTGCGCCAGCCTTGGAGGCTTGCTCAATACTGACGCTGTAACACCCAAGAATGTTGGCCTGGATTTTTTTTTCTAGGTGGCATCTGGCAACTATCGGTCGTGGCTGTACTATAGCTGCCCCTATCCCAGGCGGGGCGTTTAAATTATAGCGCTAGACACGAAATCATATATAAATGATGTGCGCGGTTTCGGTTTTGTCACTGATATCATTTATATATGATATGCACGGTTTGAGAGTTATACATAATTCAGGGTATAAAACACAATCAAATGTACTCATAGTAGGAAAACAACATGTAAAGGATTTGGGAATAATGATGTCTGACGACATAATGTTTAGGGAGCATAACCAAGCAAATATTGCTACAGCCAGAAAAATGATAGGATGGATTACGAGAACTTTCAAATCCAGGATCCCATCACAATGGTTGTACTCTTCAAGCCACTTGTGTTGTCCCGTCTTGAGTACTGCTCAGTACTCACTTCCCCATTCAGAGCAGGAGAGATTGCTGAAATTGAGGGAATACAGAGAACATATACGGCACACATAGACGCGATAAAGCACCTTAATTATTGGGATCGTCTCAAAGCTCTCCAAATGTACTCACTAGAAAGAAGACGAGAGAGATATCAAATAATATACACCTGGAAGATACTGGAGGGCCAAGTACCAAATCTACACAGTAAAATAACAACATACTGGAGTGAACGATATGGAAAAAAATGCAGAATAGAACCAGTGAAGAGCAGAGGTGCCATGGGCACAATCAGAGAACACTGTATAAACATCAGAGGTCCACGATTGTTCAACACCCTCCCAGCGAGCATAAGAAATATTGCCGGAACAACCGTGGACATCTTCAAGAGGAAACTAGATTTATTCCTCAAAGGAGTGCCGGACCAACCGAGCTGTGGTGGGTATGTGGGCCTGCATGCCGCTCCAAGCAACAGCCTGGTGGACCAAACTCTCACAAGTCAAGCCTGGCCTTGGGCTGGGCTTGGGGAGTAGAACTCCCAGAACCCCCATCAACCTGGTATCAACCAGGTAACTGTGGACCAACGGTTCATTCTGGACTTGTCCTGTCTGAACCCCTGGGTTTTTTGCCCCTCCTTTTGAATGACCACTCTGTCCCCAGGTCTGGCTTCTGTTGGAGCCAGGCGCTTGGTTGGTGTGCCTGGACCTCAAGAACGTGTATTGGTATGCCCCAATTCATCTGGGGTTCAGGGACTGGCTCGGTTTTGTTTTGGGGCATCAGGGTTACCACTTTTGTTGTCACCCTTTCGGGTTGAACCTGGCACCTCGCTTGTTCACACACCTTATCCGGGTTGTAGTGGCCTGTCTGTGTCTGTTAGGTGTTCGGGTGTTGACTTACCTCGACGACTGGCTGGTTTGGGCTCCCTTTCGGTCCGTGTGTCTGCGTGCCAGGGGTTTGGGTTCCCAGCTAGCCGGGTTCGGGTTTCTGGTGAACTGGTGAAAGTCCCATCTCGTTCCCCTCCTAGGTTTGGACCTGGCTGGGTCTTGTGTGGGACTCTCGGACCGCTTCCTTGTCTCTTCCTCCGGAGTCTCCCCTTTGGCTGCGGTCCCGCATGCTCTAGTTTCTGGGGGGGGGGCTCCTGGGTTACCAGGCGGTTGCTCGACGGTCTGTGCGGGAACCTAAACTTTGCGATGATGGTCTACCCGCCGGGTCGGGTCTGGCTTCGTCAGCTGTTCTGGTTCATTCGGGGACGTCCCTTCTGCCTCTCGCGATTGCTGGGTTTGACCCCCCGGGGGGGGCCTTGTGTCGGCTGCTTCGTCGCTGGCTTCCTCTTCGTTTTTTCGGGGTTCGGTGCCTTGGCACCCACCTGAGCCCCTCGCTCGACGTGTTCACGGACGCATCGTCTCTCGGTTGGAAGATCAGGTGGTGGCCTGGTGAGCACTTTGTGACCAGTGCTCACCACGCCACCCAGGGATGGTGGGGCCCGTCCTTCTGTCAGGCCCACAGCATGGTGCGGGAGTTCGCTGCAGTGTAGTTTGTGCTTCAGAGGGTTCGGGTTGCCTGCGGAGCGACGATTCAGCTTCATTTGGACTGCTCCCCGGTGGTCCTTTGTCTGAACCGAGGGGTTTCAATGCAGTCTTTGGCTCTTTGGGGTTGGGCACTTTGGGTGACTCATCTGCTGAGTTCTTGGGATTTGGCTCTCCTGGCGGTTCACGTCTGGGGGTGTTCATCGTCCTGGCGGACGGCCTGTCCATGGAATGGATGGTTAATGCTGGTTCATTCAGTTGGCTCTGCCCGACATTCAGGCACCTGGAGGTGGACCTCTTCGCGTCGGCGTAGTCGAGGCTTCTTCCGGTATATGTGGTGCCCTTCCCTGATTGCGAGGCTGTTGGAATCGACGCCTTCCGGCAGGACTGGTTGAGGTGGGGGTTCCTGTACTTCTTCCCCCTCCCCCCCGTTTCAGCTGTTACTCCAGGTCCTGGCTTGCTTGGAGACTTACCAAGGGTGGGTAGTCCTCTTGGCCCCGTGGTGGCTGGCCCAGCCGTGGTTTCAGGTGCTGCTTGCCCGGTGTTCGAACCCGGAGGTTTTTCCACGGCACCGCCTCTTTCAGAATATCGGCGCGGTCTGTTACGAGACTGGTTCACTCTTCTCCTTGAGTCTTCGCATTTGGAATTTTTGACTCGAGTTTATCACCATCTGTATGGTGATCAGGTGGCTTCATTGATGGTGTCCCACCTGCAGGCTGTGTCTCGGTGGCAGTATGAAGTTTCTTGTCGGTCCTTCCGTTTCTGTTTGACTCTTCGTCGTTTTACTTCGCTTTCGGTTCGGGTGGTGTTGTCCTTTCTCTCGTGGTTATTCCAGGACTATCATCTTATGCCAAATACTATCGCCTCGTATCGTGTGGTGCTGGCGGAGCTGCTTCAGCTGGCTTTCGGTATAGATATTACTTCTGCACCGTTTTGTGCATTGTTTCACCTCCGGCCTGCTTATGCGCCGCCTGAGCCGTCCTAGTTTTTGGATCGAGTGCTCTCCTATCTCTTTTCTCCTCGGTTTGTTGTGGCTCCTTCGGTTCAGGATTGTTTTTCGAAGATTTTTGCTGTTGGCATTGGCCTCTGGGGGTAAGGTCGGAGAGTGTCATGCGCTTCTCCGGCGCAGGGGTTTCTGCTCTTTCGGTCGTGGAAATAGGTTGTTCATCTGCACAACAGTCTCCTTCTTTTCTCCCAGAGCAGTCTCCTTTTCTGGCAAAGAATGAGCCTGCTGCTTTCTGGGGGATCCTTGGGTTGTTGATGCTTGGTTGGTCAGGCCGAGGGTGCATCATGTGTTGTGTCCGTTTGCGGGCCACCGCTGTTGTTTGTGCCCCACGGCTTCTGTGTCCGTGGACGCGCTTTGGGTTGACCCGGTTTCCCTTATTTCCTGTTCCAGGGTTCAGGTCTGCCAGGTCGTCCGCAAGGTTATTGGATCCAGCCAGCCTTCGGTCTATCCTCGTGCTCACAATGTTCATAAGTTTGCTGCACTGGCTACCAACTTAGGTAACATGTCTTGGGCTAACATTCGGGCACAGGGTTTTTGGAGGTCGAACAGGGTCCTGGCCGCATGCTATCTTATCAGTGTTCCTGGGCCTAGTCGTGCCTTTATTGCGTTGGGTCGGTGATTGTAGCCAGTTGTTGACGTCGGGTTGAGGAATGAGTGCCGACCACCTCCCGGGTAGTCCCTCTTGTGTTGTCTTTGGGTAAGTAGCTCCGGAGAGCCGAATGGGCTCCCCCCAGAAAACCAGCTTTGAATGTAATGAAACACCAGTTTCTGCATTAGACCTGGAGGTTCACCGGCAAACCTGTCCCTCCGGTCAGAGGTTTTTCGCGGTTTTCACATCCAGCCTCGGAACTGAGAGGTGGATTGCCAGCGCGGGGGATCTGGTGCTCAACCTTCCCCCACCCGGGGAAGGGGGGGGGGGTTGTGCAGACAGCAGCATGATGACATGATGACATCATGCCAGTTTGCTCATTTTCATTTGGGGAGTTCTGTCCACTAGTTTGCTTTCAGTAGTAGTTTCAACCAGAACAGGGGTTTGTTTTTACCTCTCTGGGTGCCTGACCAGGTTGATAATGACCTGGCCTCTGGGTCTCACCTAGAAACTTGCGTTTCATAACATTGTGTTGTATGTGGGTGCTGAATTTGAGTCTCATGCTTATGTAGAGGCCAAGGAACTTTCATTATTTGTAATGCTATTTTTAACATTGTCTATCAGATGTTTAATTTGGTTTGATGATATACTAATAAATTAAATGTAGTAGTTTTTTGTTTATTATGAGTTTGAAAAATTCGCATTTTAAACCAAAGCTGGGAACAGTGAAATACCACCCATGGTATATAAGTGTGTCCCTGCTCTTGCTCTACCCATAGCTCTGCTATTCAACAAATCTCTAGAGTCATAATTTTCCTGAAATATGACTTGCAGTAAATTGCGCTCCACATCATATGATGTTTTGGAGTACCGTACAAGATTTGAAAGGCCTGTAGGGTATAGGGGGTCTCCATGCGCTGCCCAGGGGCTATAGTAAACAGCCGCCATTTTGAAAAAAATCCAGCTCACGCTACCATTGCGTGGGAGGCCTCAGCTACCCAGCAGCCACCATGTCGAGCGCACGGCCAAACGCTTCCCGGACACGCACCACGCAATCACTCATCCCAGAGCAAATAACCAGTGAATTATTTTCTGATGGTGAGGAAAGTGATTTTGATGACTCTGACATTGATAAAGACTACACACAAGTGACCAATGAAGATAGCACGGACAGTGAAAATGAGATACAGCTGCCTCCCATGGCAAGGCCTATACGCTCACCCATGCCACCTCGCCCAGTGTCTACTCCAATTCACCCTCGACCACACAGTTCCTGTGCTTATTTAGAGTCTGAGGATATTTTTGGTGACAAGTCAGAGGAAGGCAACTCTTTTTTCTGGTTTTAGTGAAGTGGAATCAGAACAGTGTTACCGAGCCTGGTGCCAGTACCAGTGGTGTTACTGGGCGAGATTTTGTCGTGTCAGCAGCGTCTTGCCCAGCCAAGCGCCACCGCATGGAACAACATGAGGCACCAAGAGCCCCATGTTCACGTGGTTCCACCTCACATGCACGTAGCGGCCGTACTGTGCGTAGACGGGCTTCAGCTCCTGGTCCACGGGGTGCATCGCTTCCTCGCTGTAGTGCCCCTGTTGCGTCCCCTGCGTCTCGCAGGACACCAGGTGTACTAGTGTGGAGTGACGGTGCTGGTTTTATTCCTCGAACTCCCGCCTTTGACAATAAAGACGTTGGGATTACAGAGCTTTTCCCTGATAATAGAGAGGATATGAGTGAATATGAATATTTTACAGCATTCTATGATCAGCCGCTCATGGAATATATTGTACACCAAACAAACCTTCATGCGGCTCATCTCATTAGAAGAGAGATATCGGAATTTTCACGATTGCAACGTTGTAAAATCACCAATGTAGATGAAATGTATGTGTTTTTAGCAATATGTATGTTGATGAAACTGTCTCAAACACGCTATCACAGATTACTGGAGCAAAGATCTGACTATAACAACACCTTTCTTCGGGAAATATATATCACAAGAAAGATTTCAAATACTCCTCAGGTGTCTGCATTTTGCAAGTAATGAGGACCGGACAGAGGATAATAGACTTTGGCGAGTCAGGCACTATATGAATGAAGCAATTAGAAAATTCAGAGATTTTTACGTACCAGCACAGAAGCTGGTGATTGACAAATCCCTTGTACTTTTCAAAGGACGTGTTTCATTCAAGCAGTATATTCCCTCCAAACGAAACAGATTTGGATTGAAATACTTTGTACTGTGTGACTGTGAAACAGGATACGTGTTACACATGATTCTTTATTCAGCTAGCGATGTAGACATTCCTGGTAACGACGAACATGGTTTCTCGGGTAGTGTGCTGAAGTCACTGATGGAACCATGGATGAACAAGGGCCACATCCTATACACAGATAATTACTATACAAGTCCATTGCTAGCTAGGTTCTTGATTGAAAATAGAACCAGATTGGTTGGCACAGTACAGGGACGAAGAAGGGAAATGCCAGTGTTTGACGGTGGACTTGCAGTTGGTGAGTGCCAGGTACGGAAATGTGATCAAATACTCTTGGTACGGTGGAAAGATAAGAGAGAAGTGAACTTGCTGACAACCGTTCATGAGGGTACAATGTTGAACAGTGGTAAGGTGCACCGTGTAACGGGAGAACCAGTATATAAGCCAGATTGTGTTCTTGACTACAATATCAACATGCGTTTGATTGATAAGGCTGACATGATGGTTGGCACTATAGAGTGTGTGCGGAACCTCAGATCCACAGAGTATATATATATATATATATATATATATATATATATATATATATATATATATATATATATATATATATATATATATATATATATATATATATATATATGTCGTACCTAGTAGCCAGAACGCACTTCTCAGCCTACTATTCAAGGCCCGATTTGCCTAATAAGCCAAGTTTTCATGAATTAATGTTTTTTCGTCTACCTAACCTACCTAACCTAACCTAGCTTTTTTTGGCTACCTAACCTAACCTTACCTATAAATATAGGTTAGGTTAGGTTAGGTAGGGTTGGTTAGGTTCGGTCATATATCTACGTTAATTTTAACTCCAATAAAAAAAAATTGACCTCATACATAGAGAAAAGGGTAGCTTTATCATTTCATAAGAAAAAAATTATAGTAAATATATTAATTCAGGAAAACTTGGCTTATTAGGCAAATCGGACCTTGAATAGTAGGCTGCGAAGTGAGTTCTGGCTACTAGGTACGACATATATATATATATATATATATATATATAATATATTAGTATATTTTGGTAGCAGTCTTTCCTGTAGACATATATTATTAAATATGACCGAAAAAGTAAGATTAATAATTCTAACACGAATTTTCTCGATTTTTCGTACATTTCTTTTCACTGTTGGAGGTAATTCAAAAATCAATTCTCCAAAATTCATTTTTATTTTTAGTCTGACGCGACACTATAGCGCATTTTGTAAAACTTATTACATTTTCAAAGACTTTAGCTTACACATACACAACTGAATAGAACTTACACATCTTCGATTTGTTTATATCTACATTTGAGTGAGGTGGATGGGGTGAGGTGGTATTAAATTCCTAAACACAAGACAGAATACGAAACAATGGGTATTGAATGGAAGTGATTTGTAGAAAGCCTATTTGTCCATATTTCTTGATGCTTCTATATTGGAGCGGAGTCTTGAGGTGGGTAGAATATAGTTGTGCATTAATTGGCTGTTGATTGCTGGTGTTGACTTCTTGATGTGTAGAGCCTCGCAGACGTCAAGCCGCCTGCTATCGCTGTATCTATCGATTTCTGTGTTGTTTACTAGGATTTCTCTGGCGATGGTTTGGTTGTGGGAAGAGAGTATATGTTCCTTAATGGAGCCCTGTTGCTTATGCATCGTTAAACGCCTAGAAAGAGATGTTGTTGTCTTGCCTATATACTGTTTTTTTTTTGAGCTTACAGTCTCCAAGAGGGCATTTGAAGGCATAGACGACGTTGGTCTCTTTTAAAGCGTTCTGCTTTGTATCTGGAGAGTTTCTCATGAGTAGGCCTGCTCATGTGTATCGTGATCCGGCCTGCACTTCTCTTGACATACCAGAGAACATTCTGAGGAAACTACTCCAAGCTTGTACTAAAGAGGCACCCTTCTTGAGCCCGGATGGGCACATGTATAAGCAAGTAGATGGGGTCGCCATGGGTTCCCCCCTAGGTGTCCTGTTTGCAAACTTCTACATGGGTACCATCGAGCAAAAAGTCTTAGTCGAAATGAACTTGAAACCGGCAATATACTGCAGGTATGTTGACGACATTTTTACACAGGTACCTGATGTCAGACATCTGCAGGAGCTGAAGGAGGCATTTGAGCAGAGTTCCGTGCTGCGTTTCACTTATGAGATGGAAAAGGATGGGAAGCTGCCCTTTCTAGATGTAGCAGTCATGGAAAAGAGCAGAGGTTTCCACACTGCAGTCTACATTAAGGAAACGAAGATAGGAATGTGCCTAAATGCCAACAGCGACTGCCCAGACAGGTACAAGAGGAGTGTGGTTAACGCTTATGTCGACCGTGCTCTCAGCCACAGCTCAGAATGGAAACAAGTCGACGAAGAACTCTGTAGGATAAGGCAGGTCCTAGTCAACAACTGCTTCTCCAATGGTTTCGTCAAAGATATCATAAGAAGGAAAGTGAAATGCCATGCAACCTCTGAAGAGACAACCAACACAACACCTATACCCCTATTAGACTATTTTACAGGAACTTCTTTTCCACAGCTCATAAAACGGAGGAAAGGGTCCTGAAAGATATTGTTAATAGAAACGTTATCCCTACAGACAAAAATCAGAGGATACAACTGACGATTTACTATAAAACCAGAAAAACGGCCAGCCTACTCATGAGAAACTCTCCAGATACTAAGCAGAACGCTTTAAAAGAGACCAACGTCGTCTATGCCTTCAAATGCCCTCTTGGAGACTGTAAGCTCCAAAAAAAACCAGTATACTGTATAGGCAAGACAACAACATCTCTTTCTAGGCGTTTAATGATGCATAAGCAACAGGGCTCCATTAAGGAACATATAATCTCTTCCCACAACCAAACCATCGCCAGAGAAATCCTAGTAAACAACACAGAAATCATCGATAGATACAGCGATAGCAGGCGGCTTGACGTCTGCGAGGCTCTACACATCAAGAAGTCAACACCAGCAATCAACAGCCAATTAATGCACATCTATATTCTACCCACGTCAAGACTCCGCTCCAATATAGAAGCATCAAGAAATATGGACCAATAGGCTTTCTACAAATCACTTCCATTCAATACCCATTGTTTCGTGTTCTGTCTTGTGTTGATGAATTTAATACCCTATTAATACCACCTCACTCCATCCACCTCACTCAAATGTAGATATAAACAAATCGGAGATGTGTAAGTTCTATTCAGTTGTGTATGTGTAAACAAAAGTCTTTGAAAATGTAATAAGTTTTACGAAACACGCTCAAGTGTCGCGTCAGACTAGAAGTAAAAATGAATTTTGGAGAATTGATTTTTGAATTACCACCAACAGTGAAAAGAAATGTACGAAAGATTGAGAAAATTTGTGTTAGAATTATTAATCTTACTTTTTCGGTCATATTTAATATATATATATATATATATATATATATATATATATATATATATATATATATATATATATATATATATATATATATATTTATATATTTATATATATATATATATAATGTCGTACCTAGTAGCCAGAATGCACTTCTCAGCCTACTATGCAAGGCCCGATTTACCTAATAAGCCAAGTTTTCATGAATTAATTGTTTTTCGACTACCTAACCTAACCTAACATTTTCGGCTACCTAACCTAACTTATAAAGATAGGTTAGGTTAGGTAGGGTTGGTTAGGTTCGGTCATATATCTACATTAATTTTAACTCCAATAAAAAAAAATTGACCTCATACATAATGAAATGGGTAGCTTTATCATTTCACATGAAAAAAATTTGAGATAATATATTAATTCATGAAAACTTGGCTTATTAGGCAAATCGGGCCTTGCATAGTAGGCTGAGAAGGACGTTCTGGCTACTAGGTACGACATATATATATATATATATATATATATATATATATATATATATATATATATATATATATATATATATATATGTCGTACCTAGTAGCCAGAACGCACTTCTCAGCCTACTATGCAAGGCCCGATTTGCCTAATAAGCCAAGTTTACATGAATTAATTGTTTTTCGACTACCTAACCTACCTAACCTAACCTAACCTAGCTTTTTCTGCTACCTAACCTAACCTAACCTATAAAGATAGATTAGGTTAGGTTAGGTAGGGTTGGTTAGGTTCGGTCATATATCTACGTTAATTTTAACTCCAATAAAATAAAATTGACCTCATACATAATAAAATGGGTAGCTTTATCATTTCATAAGAAAAAAATTAGAGAAAATATATTAATTCATGAAAACTTGGCTTATTAGGCAAATCGGGCCTTGCATGGCAGGCTGAGAAGTGCGTTCTGGCTACTAGGTACGACATATACATATATATATGTTTCATTGAATATGACCGCATATTCTGTATTTATTATTTTCTGGTTTAGGGCTTCTATCCCTCTAACTATTTTCTTAGCATCAGGGCTTATTTGAAATAGGAGTTCTCCAAAACTCATTTTTGTACTTTTAAGGTGAAGAAAAGAAGTGATTTACTATAGAGTGTATTACACTTATTTGTATAATTTGCACGACGTTTCGAACCTCCATGGTTCATTCTCAAGTGAACAGATCTTACAATACTAGTTGATTTTATACCTGCATTAGGTCAGGTGATAATACAATGAAGGTGAAAACATGAGGGGATACATAAGGGATAAACATACGGGCTGCAGAAGGCTTATTGGCCCATACGAGGCATCTCCTATCCAAACACAAAGATTAATCCAGTGTAATTGGCCTGTTATGTTGGACATTGTCTTCTGTGTTGGCATCGATATGTTCTTGTCTTGTCCTTACTCTCATGGTGGGTAGAGTAAATAGTTCCGTGATTTGGGTGTTCATGGTAGGTCGCTCTATTCTTATGTGAATTGCCTCAAGAATTTGTAATCTTCTTGAATCTTGGGTTTTGTCTATTATGCAAGTATTCTTGTTCAAGAATCTGAACAAGAATACTTGCATAATAGACAAAACCCAAGATTCAAGAAGATTACAAATTCTTGAGGCAATTCACATAAGAATAGAGCGACCTACCATGAACACCCAAATCACGGAACTATTTACTCTACCCACCATGAGAGTAAGGACAAGACAAGAACATATTGATGCCAACACAGAAGACAATGTCCAACATAACAGGCCAATTACACTGGATTAATCTTTGTGTTTGGATAGGAGATGCCTCGTATGGGCCAATAAGCCTTCTACAGCCCCTATGTTTATCCCTTATGTATCCCCCCATGTTTTCACCTTCATTGTATTATCACCTGACCTAATGCGGGTATAAAATCAACTAGTATTGTAACATCTGTTCACTTGAGAATGAACCATGGAGGTTCGAAACGTCGTGCAAATTATACAAATAAGTGTAATACACTCTATAGTAAATCACTTCTTTTCTTCACCTTAAAAGTACGAAAATGAGTTTTGGAGAACTCCTATTTCAATTAAGCCCTGATGCTAAGAAAATAGTTAGAGGGATAGAAGCCCTAAACCAGAAAATAATAAATACAGAATATGCGGTCATATTCAATGAAACATGTTTGAAAGAAAACCTGCTGCCAGTATACACCAATATATATATATATATATATTAATATATATATATATATTAATATATATATATATATTAATATATATATATATATTATTATATATATATATATATTAATATATATATATATATTAATATATATATATATTAATATATATATATATATATTAATATATATATATATATTAATATATATATATAAATATTAATATATATATAATATATATATATATATATATAATATATATATATATATATATATATATATATATATATATATATATATATATATATATATATATAAATATATATATATGTCGTACCTATTAGCTAGAACGCACTTCTTGGCCTACTATTCAAGGCCCGATTTGCCTAATAAGCCAAGTTTTCCTGAATTAATATATTTTCTCTATTTTTTTCTTATGAAATGATAAAGCTACCCATTTCATTATGTATGAGGTCAATTTTTTTTTATTAGAGTTAAAATTAACGTAGATATATGACCGAACCTGACCAACCCTACCTAACCTAACCTAACCTATCTTTATAGTTTAGGTTAGGTTAGCTAGCGGAAAAAGTTAGGTTAGGTTAGGTAGGTTACGTTGCCGAAAAACAATTAACTCGTGAAAATTCGGCTTATTAGGCAAATCAGGCCTTGCATAGTAGGCTGAGAAGTGCGTTCTTCTCAGTATATATATATATATATATATATATATATATATATATATATATATATATATATATATATATATATATATATATATATATATATTAATATATATATATATTAATATATATATATATATATATATATATATATATATATATATATATTAATATATATATATATATATATATATATATATATATATATATATATATATATATTAATATATATATATATATATATATATATATATATATATATATATATTAATATATATATATATTAATATATATATATATATATATATATATATATATATATATATATATATATATATAATGTCGTACCTAGTAGCCAGAACGCACTTCTCAGCCTACTATGCAAGGCCCAATTTGCCTAATAAGCCAAGTTTTCATGAATTAATTGTTTTTGGCCTACCTAACCTACCTAACCTAACCTAACTTTTTCGACTACCTAACCTAACCTATAAAGATTGGTTAGGTTAGGTAGGCTTGGTTAGGTTCGGTCATATATTTACGTTAATTTTAACTCAAATAAAAAAAAATTTACCTCATACATAATGAAATGGGTAGCTTTATCATTTTATAAGAAGAAAATTAGAGAAAATATATTAATTCAGGAAAACTTGGCTTATTAGGCAAATCGGGCCTTGCATAGTAGGCTGAGAAGTGCATTCTGGCTACTAGGTATGACATATATATATATATATATATATATATATATATATATATATATATATATATATATATATATATATATATATATATATATATATATATATTAATATATATTAAATATATATATATATATATATATATATATATATATTAATATATATATATATATATTAATATATATATATATTAATATATATATATATATATATATATATATATATATATATATATATATACATATATATATATATATATATATATATATATATATATATATATATATATATATATATATATATATATATATATATATATATGTGTGTGTGTGTGTATATCACGAAAATAAACACGTGATTAAGAATGTGACAATGTCAGACCACGGAGGAAAAATGAAACAGGAAATTTCCTTAAGTACTTTCGTATATTAAATATATTTCGTATATTAAATATATTTCATATATTTCGTATATGACCTTCTGAAGATGTATTTAATATACGAAAGTACTTAATTAAATTTCCTGTTTCATTTTTCCTCTGTGGTCTGACATTGTCATATATATACAGTGGTACCTCGCATAACGAATTTAATCCGTTCCATGTTCGTCATGCGAAACGGACGTCATACAAAACGAGTGTCTCCCATGTAACCAGTGTGATGCACTGTGTTTATTGTGAAATTTCCCTAGTGTGCATGACATCAAATGTTCCCCAAAATATAATTTTTCTTTGTAAAATGATAAATTACCGTCCCTGAACATGTCTATGTAAAGATAATTACCAAATTCCACTTACTTTGGCTGTGAGGGCGTGGACAAGGTGCGCTGTGACGTCATCAGGGGCTGGTGGCCCGTGTGTAAAGCTCCCAGACACGGTCGCTCAGGCCATTCAAGCACCGCGTGTTGCCACAAATATATTTTCAAATATTTTTCCTATGCATTTCCAATGCGGTTGTATTTGTTTCTTTTATCGTATATGATGCATATTTGTGACCTTTACAATATGTATACAGTAGAATGTTCATAATTTTCCATGAAACTGTGATACATGTGTCAGTAATGTGTCCACAATAAATGTTTATTGTCACAATATTACGTGGTAAAAATTCACTAATATTACAATATGTACAGTTTCACATACTATTTACACAGTAACACACTGTATTACACACTCAGTACTTTGGAGGTGCATAATAGTCAACGAAGTAGTCCATGGTACACAGCGCGACTTTGCTCTCCTTGCACCAGCTACAGATAGATTTTTGTTTCCTGTTTCATCGTTCTGTGTGCTTGCAAATAATGCACTCGCGTGCACCCTTGGCTTTAGTACGTGTAGGTGGTATGTAGCCAAGCTTGTAAAGCATAAAGTAGTATTGAAACGATTATAGGAAAAGCTCAATTTGTAAGGTAGTCTTGAAAAGATCGCTTTGTAAGGTCCCACACAGGAAGAGATTCAGCTAGCCTCAAAGAGTGTCCATCAGTCAGGAAGAGATTCAGCTAGCCTCAAAGAGTGTCCATCAGTCAGGAAAAGATTTAGGTATTCTTAAAAATATCAATGAACACCTCCACCATGGAAGCCGCTAACACTGTTCATCTATGCTACTTGTATCAGATGCATCATCACTGAACGCAGAAAACGATTCATCTATGTATCATCTATATACATTAGAGATGGCAAGGGTGGGGTTCAGAGCTACACCTGGATACGCTCGCTGTATCATCCTCATAGGTGCTGTATCACAGGCATCCGACCGTTGTGTTAAGCCCTTATTGCGCCTAGCTTCACCAATGTTATGACCCTTATGTTCTTCAAACAATAGGGTCTGAATTGCACTGACTGAGTACAGTCTTTCAACACCGTGTGGGACAGGTGTTTGAGAGCCAGAGGCACGTGTGCTACAAATGGTTGCTCACGCACTACTAACCCAGCCAGCAGCCCTTGTCTTTCATATTCGTTATAGCAAAAGGTTCGTTCAGTGTTTGTTGGGTAGGCTGCTCCATTATGACAATCTTTCTTTGTTTCAAATGTGTTCCATTTGTTTTGTATTTATCACTTACGTCTCAATAATGGAGTAGCCTACCCGACAAACACTGAACGAACCTTTATGACATTTGTCCATTTTCCAAATTGTTTCAACAGTTCTTTTATTTTTCGTTTTTTTTTTTTAAGAAACATGGAGCAGTCGACCTGTAGACCACCGAACGAACCTTTTTGACATTTGTACTGGTTTTCAAAATTCTTCATTTTTTTTATTATTTACGTTTTTTGTATGTAAGAAACATGGAGCAGCCTACCTGCCGACCACCGAACGAACCTTTTGCTATAAGACAAATGAAAAATAAATATTGAACACATTTGAAGAAAGGAAAATGTCATAATGGTTTATTCAGTGTATGTAAGGTAGGCTTCTCCATTATTGAGACGTAAATGACAAATAAAAAACAAATGGAACACATTTGAAACAAAGAAAGATTGTTATAATGGAGCAGCCTTCCTGCCGAACACCGAACGAACTTTTTTGACATTTGTTGTATATCAGATATTTCAATTCTTTTTTCCTACAAAAACGTCAATGCTTTGCAACATCTCAGCAGTCACCCTTTTATATCCCAGCATCATTAGCATCTTTAAACAAGAACAACATAATTTATGTGCATCGTCGGAGGCGTCTAAGAATGTGCAAGCAGCAGCGCGACCCCACCATGTGGTGTTGACGTTACTCAAACCAGCGTTCGTCATACGGGACGATTTGACGCCGATCGGGCCGTTCGTTACCCAAAATATTCGTCTTTTGGGGCAATCGTTATGCGAGGTACCACTGTATATATATATATATATATATATATATATATATATATATATGTCGTACCTAGTAGTCAGAACGCACTTCTCGGCCTACTATGCAAGGCCCGATTTGCCTAATAAGCCAAGTTTTCCTGAATTAATATATTTTCTCTAATTTTTTTCTTATGAAATGATAAAGCTACCCATTTCATTGTGTATTGAGGTCAATTTTTTTTATTGGAGTTAAAATTAACGCAGATATATGACCGAACCTAACCAACCCTACCTAACCTAACCTATCTTTATAGGTTAGGTTAGATTAGGTAGCCGAAAAAGTTAGGTTAGGTAGTCGAAAAACAATTAATTCATGAAAACTTGGCTTATTAGGCAAATCAGGCCTTGCATAGTAAGCTGAGTAGTGCGTTCTAGCTACTAGGTACGACATATATATATATATATATATATATATATATATATATATATATATATATATATATATATATATATATATATATATATATATATATATATATATATATATATATATATACACAGTGGTACCTCGCATAAGGATCGCCCCAAAAGACGAACATTTTGGGTAACGAACGGCCCGATCGGCGTCAAATCGTCCCGTATGACGAACGCTGGTTTGAGTAACGTCAACACCACATGGTGGGGTCGCGCTGCTTCTTGCACATTCTTATAGACGCCTCCGAGATGCACATAAATTATGTTCTTCTTGTTTAAAGATGCTAATGATGCTGGGATATAAAGGGGTGACTGCTGAGATGTTGCAAAGCATTGACGTTTTTGTAGGAAAAAAGAAATGAAATGTCTGATATACAACAAATGTCAAAAAGGTTCGTTCGGTGTTCGGCAGGTAGGCTGCTCCATTATAACAATCTTTCTTTGTTTCAAATGTGTTCCATTTGTTTTGTATTTGTCATTTACGTCTCAATAATGGAGAAGCCTACCTTACATACACTGAATAAACCATTATGACATTTTCCTTTCTTCAAATGTGTTCAATATTTATTTTTCATTTGCCTTATAGCAAAAGGTTCGTTCGGTGGTCGGCAGGTAGGCTGCTCCATGTTTCGTACATACAAAAAACGTAAATAATAAAAAAATGAAGAATTTTGAAAACCAGTACAATTGTCCAAAAGGTTCGTTCGGTGGTCTACAGGTCGGCTGCTCCATGTTTCTTAAATAAAAAAATAAAAAACGAAAAATAAAAGAACATTTGAAACAATTTGAAAAATGGACAAATGCCATAAAGGTTCGTTCAATGTTTGTCGGGTAGGCTGCTCCATTATTGAGACGTAAGTGACAAATACAAAACAAATGGAACACATTTGAAACAAAGAAAGATTGTCATAATGGAGCAACCTACCCAACAAACACTGAATGAACCTTTTGCTATAATGAATATGAAAGACAAGGGCTGCTGGCTGGGTTAGTACTGCGTGAGCAACCATTTGTAGCACACGTGGCTCTGGCTCTCAAACACCTGTCCCACACAGTGTTGAAAGACTGCGCTCAGTCGGTGCAATTCAGAACCTATTGTTTGAAGAACATAAGGATCATAACATTGGTGAAGCTAGGCGCAATAAGGGCTTAACACAACGGTCAGATGCCAGTGATACAGCGAGCGTATCCAGTTGTAGCTCTGAGCCTCACCCTTGCCATCTCGAATTTATATAAATGATACATAGATTAATCGTTTTCTGCGTTCAGTGATGATGCATCTGATACAAGTAGCATAGATGAACAGTGTTAGTGGCTTCCATGGTTGTGTTGTTCATTGATATTTTCAAGAATACCTGAATCTCTTCCTGACTGATGGACACTCTTTGAGGCTAGCTGAATCTCTTCCTGTGTGGGACCTTACAAAGCGATCTTTTCAAGACTACCTTACAAATTGAGCTTTTCCTATAATCGTTTCAATACTACCTTATGCTTTACAAGCTTGGCTACATACCACCTACAAGTACTAAAGCCAAGGGTGCACGCGAGTGCGTTATTTGCAAGCACACAGAACGATGAAACAGGAAACGAAAATCTATCTGTAGCTGGTGCAAGGAGAGCAAAGTCCCGATGTGTACCATGGACTACTTCGTTGACTATTACGCACCTCCAAAGTACTGAGTGTGTAATACAGTGTGTTACTGTGTAAATAGTATGTGAAACTGTACATATTGTAATTTTAGTGAATTTTTACCACGTAATATTGTGACTAAACATTTATTGTGGACACATTACTGACACATGTATCACAGTTCCATGGAAAATTATGAACATTCTACTGTATACATATTGTAAAGGTCACAAATATGCATCATTTACGATAAAAGAAACAAATAAAACCGCATTGGAAATGCATAGAAAAAATATTTGAAAATATATTTGTGGCAACACGCGGTGCTTGAATGGCCTGCGCGACCGTGTCTGGGAGCTTCACACACGGGCGACCAGGCCCTGATGACATCACAGCGCACCTTGTCCACGCCCTCACAGCCAAAGTAAGTGGAATTTGGTAATTATTTTTACATAGACACATTCAGGGACGGTAATTTATCATTTTGCAAAGAAAAATGATATTTTGGGGAACATTTGATGTCATGCACACTGGGGGAATTTCACAATAAACACAATGCATCACACTGGTTACATGGGGGACACTCGTTTTGTATGACGTCCGTTTCACATGACGAACATGGAACGGATTAAATTCGTTATGTGAGGTACCACTGTATATATATATATATATATATATATATATATATATATATATATATATATATATATATATATATATATATATATATATATATATATATATAGATTTGTGCGGTGTAAGGGGTTAAACTTAAACACTATCACAATCTCACTGTAAATGCCAAAAGCCTTCCAAACCAGCACTGGGTGGTTAGTCATACATAGAATCAGGGGAGAAAAATATCTGCTTCAATAATGAGTTAGTAAGCAGGGCTAGCAAGAGTTTGTAAGAAGGGCTAGCATGAGTTAGTAAGAAGGCCAGCATGAATCAGTAAGCAGGGCAAGCATGAGGTAGTAAGCAAGGATAGCATGAGGTAGTAAGCAGGGATAGCATGACTTAGTAAGAAGAGCTAGCAAGAGTTAGCAGGCCTGGCATGAGTTGGTAAGCAGGGCTGGCAAGAGTTGGTAAGCAGGGCTGGCAAGAGTTGGTAAGCAGGGCTGGCAAGAGTTGGTAAGCAGGGCTGGCAAGAGTTGGTAAGCAGGGCTGGCAAGAGTTGGTAAGCAGGGCTGGCAAGAGTTGGTAAGCAGGGCTGGCAAGAGTTGGTAAGCAGGGCTGGCAAGAGTTGGTAAGCAGGGCTGGCAAGAGTTGGTAAGCAGGGCTGGCAAGAGTTGGTAAGCAGGGCTGGCAAGAGTTGGTAAGCAGGGCTGGCAAGAGTTGGTAAGCAGGGCTGGCAAGAGTTGGTAAGCAGGGCTGGCAAGAGTTGGTAAGCAGGGCTGGCAAGAGTTGGTAAGCAGGGCTGGCAAGAGTTGGTAAGCAGGGCTGGCAAGAGTTGGTAAGCAGGGCTGGCAAGAGTTGGTAAGCAGGGCTGGCAAGAGTTGGTAAGCAGGGCTGGCAAGAGTTGGTAAGCAGGGCTGGCAAGAGTTGGTAAGCAGGGCTGGCAAGAGTTGGTAAGCAGGGCTGGCAAGAGTTGGTAAGCAGGGCTGGCAAGAGTTGGTAAGCAGGGCTGGCAAGAGTTGGTAAGCAGGGCTGGCAAGAGTTGGTAAGCAGGGCTGGCAAGAGTTGGTAAGCAGGGCTGGCAAGAGTTGGTAAGCAGGGCTGGCAAGAGTTGGTAAGCAGGGCTGGCAAGAGTTGGTAAGCAGGGCTGGCAAGAGTTGGTAAGCAGGGCTGGCAAGAGTTGGTAATGTAACACCGCTTTAATTGTAACACCACCCTAAAATGTACCACTATAATGGAACACCACTATAATGGAACACTAAACTATCCTGAGTAACACTTCCCCATTGGTTGCACTTGGTAACACTTATGGGCTGACATATGATGGTTACACCGGGACTACAAAGTACACTGCCAACAAGGAGATGCTAACACAGGATGAAATACGCTGCCACCATCTGCCTTTGACCATTGAAACTATATCAAGCAACGAGGCAAGAAACATTGCTTGACTTGGAGAGTACTTTCTATGACTGTCATTAATTATGTAAACGGTTGTCAGCCACTATATCCAAAAGGCTAAGAGGATTCAACAATTGACACAGACGGGAAATTTAGTGAGTTTATTGAGACCAAAATTATGTCAATCACCACTTATAAATGCTACTCTAGACACAGACGGGAAATTTAATGAGTTTATTGAGACCAAAATTATGTCACTCACCACTTATAAATGCTACTCTAACACTGGCAAAAAGTTAAGAAATTTGGACATGGAACAAAACCTCAGAGATCACACACATTACCTTAAGACCTCTGTCTCTCCCAGGCTGAGATGTTCTTCACAGACCCGCTCTCGATCCCGGTGTCCCGCACTCTGCCTTTCCTATGTTCCTACAGGCCCTCTATATACAACCCCCCACAGGGGAAGGGGGAGATCTGCTGTTGCTACCCACCAAGAGTGTACAAACACTCAAGAAATATTTCAAAAAGCTTGTTTGACATTCACCCTACACTCTTCAAGAGAGGAGTTATTAACTATGTGTGTGGCTGACCTCTGACCTGGCCAAAAGGGGGAGATCCAGGGATGTTTACACATAAGAATCTGGAGTCTAATTTCCTTGCATGAAATATTACATACTGTACTTGAAACTATGCTAAGACTAACCCAGGAATTTTTAATCAATATACAAGATAAACCGGAGGTCATCTGGGCTGACCTCTTGGAGAAGGCTTCCCTGGGTGTGAACTCTAAAGGGGGGGGGGAGGTCCTGGGTGTTACAGCTCCCTTTCCCCGGAGTTAAGACAAAATCGGGTGTATGATAATTAAGCCCAATTTTGTCTTATCCTAACTCATCCAAAATACCACAACCAACCCTAAAAGAAAAACAATGCCAGTGACATAATGATAAAAGTAAGCTAACTAAATTAACATGATGCAAAGTACATTATACAGTTACACGTCAGTAAGAACAACACATACATGTACAATGAAAGAAACAAAAGTACAAAAAAAAATACCTTGGCAAAAGTACAAGCAATGATGCCGTCACACATGATACGATTCCGATATCCTAATATGACAATAAAGTATCAATGAAAAAAACAAATCCCGACTGCACCAAAGCAGTCCAGCAAGGCTCCCTCAGAAGGCTGGAAGACCAAAACAAAAAATCGCCTTAAAACTAGCATGACATAAAAAAAAAAAAAATTTCCTAATGGAACAGGAAAATTACAAGTAACTAAAGATAATATAATGTCAAAATACAAGGAATAACACAAGGCTACATAATACAACCCTGAGTGACAATACATGGCAATAACGAATACTATGAAACAATGACATATCCTGCCTGCACACTAGGCAGGCTAGCAAGTCTTCCTCAGAAGGTCTAAAGAACAAAACATACAAAAAAAATGAACAGCAACATGAAAAAAAATATATATATAAGTAATATTCCTACTCTAACATTTAAATTTAACTAATTAAAAATAACAGGAAACATTATACCTAAGTGAGCATATTCCAAACATCTGCTGGGTACCTCATGACCCACAGCCAAATGTATGAGTTATACAAGTTATAAAACATGGTAAAAATACAACAATAGACATGAAGACTCATCAATAGAACCGTACGTTAATAGAATACTTGTGGGCCAATCCATATACCGCACAAGACAATAGTGCCCGGGTCAATCTCTATGCACCCTGCACACTCTGATAGTAAGACTACCTCTTACCACAACAGGAACATTACTTAACATTATAACATTTTAATGAAATAAAAAGACAT
The DNA here is from genome assembly GCF_040958095.1 of Procambarus clarkii. Classification (NCBI taxonomy): domain Eukaryota; kingdom Metazoa; phylum Arthropoda; class Malacostraca; order Decapoda; family Cambaridae; genus Procambarus; species Procambarus clarkii. The sequence continues at coordinate 23,529,961 of NC_091161.1, read as the reverse complement.
GCAAATATAAAAAAAGTATGTACCCATACACTGGTAACAAATAGGGAACCTGGACACTCATCACCAGGACAGACTTATCTCATAGATACATACATGAAACAAAATAAAATAGATACATACATGAAACAAAATAAATTTCAAGAAAAGTTTGTGCTAGAGACCGAAGTCATTTAGCTAAGAACACTGTCTATGACCACTTTTTCTAGGCCTAGTTACTTTACATCCCCATAAATGTTACACTTTTAACCCGATTAGACAGAACTATTTGACACCGTTAATAATAGTCATTTCTCTGAACCATCATTCGTAAATCTTGACACATTAATGTTCGTGTTTATATACGCGTTTTCTATCGTGCATCCGTTATACTCTCGCGAGGTGGCCTGATGTTGGAGACCTGATGTTGGTGACGTGATGTTGGAGACGTGATGTTGGAGACGTGATGTTGGTGACGTGATGTTGGTGACGATGTTGGAGACCTGATGTAGAAGACCTGATGTTGGTCCAGCGTCTGCCCGTCGATGATGCCTGCATATACCCTGAGATCTTCTTGTAACAGCTCTGGGGGTACGTCTGGTGACAGAGCGAGTCTACTGGTAACAGACTCCTCGTCAAGCTATCAAACTGCTCGAAGGTGGTGGTGTGAAGAGCAGTGGCAAGTGACAGCGGCCGGGGACTTGGCCGGTCACAAGTGAACGGTGTTAGGAGAGATGTATGGAGGCACATCTCACATCCAGCTGCTTGAAGCTGACGGTCGATGATGAGTGACAGCAGCTACATAGCAGGAGTCGTGACAGCAGGGCAGAGAGTGTGACGTCGACGATGTCTTGCAACAGAAGTAAGCAGGTGCAGGTGTTGGGGCGTGGGTGGCGTGGCGGCAGGCCAGGTGGATCCCGACTTCAGCTCCTGGGGCCCATCACTACACAGGCGTTGCTTGTGTCACATTCTACTGAGCCGGTACGCCTTATCGCGCATGCCCTAATGTGCCTGACCTTGGGCCGATGGTGCGAAACGTGCACCCTATTGGCGAGTCAAGCACACTCAGTAGGGAGGTGCCGTTGGAATGTGACCTCCTCGTTGCGCATCTTGGTGGAGTCAGTGATGTGGCATCCCCAAGGTCGAGGGGGAACTGGTAGGTGACTGCTGCTGGCATACCCGCTTGTTGACCTCGCGCCTCCACTTCTGGTGTGCCTGCACGGTGTGTCGCAGCAGGCAGGTGGGTGCCTCTGATGATGAACTGCAAGACTGGGGCCCACCATGGTACGTTGACATCTGGACAGCTGTGCTCTGCTGGCAGGAACTCTGGCTTGGACAACCTCGTGTGGTGGGAGGTGTCGGCTGGGTGAATGGTGTCATTATCACCGTCCCAGGTAACCGAGTGGTGGGGTTACCGGGAGTGTTGGGAGGGGGTGGGGTGTAACGTAACCCCCTCTCCACTGTACCAGAGGGGGTGACCCCTCTGGCCTCAATGTTGGTTCACGAGTAGCTGGTACCGGGGACAGAGCGGTGTGGACAAGCAGACCTGGGGAAGACAGGATAACACTCCGACTGGCGGAAGCAAGGACTCTCCCCTGGGCTTTGGTGACAGGGTACAGCCCAAGGGTAGGTAAGGCATGTTCTCTGAATACATTCCATGACAAAATCTCAAAACAATTGCCAGTTTAAAAACTCTGCTAAAACAAACAACTACTAAGGGACGAGACAGTTTACTGAAACTCTCCCTGCCTCGCCCGTGACCTCGTTAACATAGGGTGACAAGGCTGACCCTGGGTACCAATGAGAGTTGACAGAAGGTCCTCCTCCCCATCCTGGACAAGCCCAGCTGGGTCAGTCAACTCACAAGGGTCAGGAATGGGAATCGCTGAAGGCAGTTCCAGTTCCTCCCTGGCAACGTAACACTTTAATTTGTTGACATGATTAGTTGTGTCACCCTGGTCATCAAAGATTCCCCTGATCAGAAAATTAGCTGGTCCAAGCTTCTTAATTACTCTATATGGTCCACGCCATCTAGGTGCTAGCTTCCTACTTTGATTGGCAGGCGCATTTTCATTTAACCTCATAACCAAGCTTCCTTCTCTAAGTGTCAACGGTTGAACCTTCTTATCATAATAGTGCGCATACCGGCTCCTCGCTGTCTTAGAAGCCTCAGCAGCAATCCTCCAAGCATTTCTCATTTTAGAGAGGATTTCTGAAGGATAATCCTCACCGTACACAACCACGTGTCTGTTAAGCAGACCTGATGGGAAGTTACATGAGCGCCCCGTGAAAAGCAGCAATGGTTGTGTGTTAATTGACTGATGAATGGCAGTGTTCAAGGCTAGTTGAACATAGGGGAGTTGTTCATCCCAGGTGGCAGCATCTTTCTCTGCAAGAATTGCTAGCATATCCTTAATTATACGATTGGTTCTTTCAGTCATACCGTTTGCTTGCGGATGGTAAGCAGTCGTGAGGGCTGTTGTAGTTTCTAAAATTTTACAAACCTCTTTAAAAGTGTTACCAACGAACTCTTGACCTCTGTCAGATACTAATACTTTAGGTGGTCCAAACACAGTGACAAATTTACTTAAGAAAGCGTCTGCAACAGTCTGCGCGTCCTTACGAGGAAGAGCAACCAATTAAGGTAGTGAACCGGGACAGATGGTCCACTAGCACCAACACGTAGCGATTACCAGAATGACTACTATGTAAATCAATCAAATCAATTTGCAGTCTCCGTGGTGTAGTGGTAAGACACTCGCCTGGCGTTCCGCGAGCGCTATGTCATGGGTTCGTATCCTGGCCGGGGAGGATTTACTGGGCGCAATTCCTTAACTGTAGCCTCTGTTTAACGCAACAGTAAAATGTGTACTTGGATGAAAAAACGATTCTTCGCGGCAGGGGATCGTATTCCAGGGACCATAGGATTAAGGACTTGCCCGAAACGCTACGCGTACTAGTGGCTGTACAAGAATGTAACAACTCTTGTATATATCTCAAAAAAAAAAAAATCAAATCCGCTCCCACTCGATCTAAAGGCTCAAAAATGTCAGGGAACTCTTGTAGTGGCGCCTGTACCTTAGGGGTACCTTTTCTCCTTTGACAATTCGGACACGATCTGACAAACTTAGTGATATAAGATAACATCCTAGGAAAATAGAATAAAGTTTTAGCTCTCATATAGGTCTTAAAGACCCCAGGGTGACCAGCGATCTTAGATGCATGCGCGAGTTTCACGGCTGATGATCTTAACACGTCGGGGATGACTAACTGGTAAACCGCACGATCTTTCATGTCGTTAACATAATATAGGACACCCTTCTGCAGGTCAAAATGCTGCAGGGGAAAGTTACCTTTCTTCATAGGGTATTTACCACCCTCCAAATATTCAATTATTTCCTTCCATCGCTGTTCTCCCATTTGAAATTCTCTCATTTTATCACTTGCAATAGTTTCAATGTTGACATTTACGTTAACTGACGCGACGTTCCTACTCAACGTGTCTGGCACCACGTGAGATGGTCCAGGCTTATAAAGGATCTGAAACGAGTGAGCTGACAACTCATGAGACCAACGAGACATCCGGGGACACTTTGTTTTCTTTTTAAATATATATGTGAGAGCCCTGTGATCTGTGAAAATAACAAAATGACGTTGGAATAGGTAAGGCTCAAAATAACGAACACTTTCAACCACAGCAAGCGCTTCCTTGTCTGTTGCTGAGTATCTAACTTCAGGTCCCTTCACTTTTCTGCTGAAATACGCCACAGGGTGAGGATGGTTCTCTGAATCACGCTGCATTAAGCACCCTCCTATGGCAATACCACTAGCGTCTGTATGCACCTCCCACTCCTTATCAAAGTCAGGCACAGCTAATACTGGGGCGGTAATTAATTGACTTTTGAGCCTAGTATAAGCCTCATCGTGTTCTAAGGTCCACATAAATTTAGCATTCTTCTTTACAAGGTCAGTTAAAGGCGCTGTTATACTAGCAAATCCCTCAATATGGCGGCGGAAGTATCCGGCTGCTCCCAGAAACCGGCACACATCCCTTGCGGACCTAGGCCTGGGCATCTCAGCAATGGCGCGGCATGAGTCTGGGTCAGGGCGGATGCCATCTGTGCTCACCTGGAACCCCAGAAATTTGAATTTCTGAGATGCCAGGGTGCATTTTTGGATATTCAATTTGAAGCCTGCCTTGTCTAACAATGACAGTGTCTCAGTCAAGTCCCTCAGGTGCTCATCAAATGACCTGGAATAGATAACCACGTCATCCAGGTATGCTAATGAATGCCTACCTAGCACAGGGCTGAGGATGTAGTTAATAGCCCTCTGAAATGAGGAAGGGGCTGTCTTGAGCCCAAAAGGCATGCGCTTAAACTGAAACTGGTGAACCCCATCAGAGAATGCTGTTTTCTCACGGTCCTTAACTGCAACTGGAATAGCCCAATATGCTGACTTAGCATCCAGAGTGGAGAAATACTTGGCTGCCGCGAACTGATCTATAATTTCCTGAATCCGAGGTAAGGGGTACACGTCCCCCTTTGTTATTTCATTAACCTTCCGATAGTCGACGCAAAACCGGTAACTACCATCCGGTTTGCGCACCAGCACCACAGGAGACAACCATGGTGAAGTACTTGGTTCTATAACTCCCTGTCTTAACATCTTCTGACACTCCTCTCTGATAGTTTTCTTAGCCTGTTCCGGGAGCCTCCACTGTCTCGTATACACGGGCTCGTGATCACCTGTTGGAATGGTGTGCTCAATTCTGTCTAACAACCCAATTTGATCGTCGTCCGTTGCAAATAGTTTGGGGAACATCCGCAAAACTTCCCGCACCCGTTTCCTCTCTAACTGTGGAATGTGCTGTAAGTCTAGTGCTGATATTAATTTATTCAAATTGTTGGTATCGCAAGGTGGCGTGAGCACCGTTGTGCCGTGCTCCGCAGTCTTACTAGTGTCTCTAACATTAAGAGCGCCACATTGCTTAGTGTCCGTAATAGTTTCCGATGGATCTGATTGAAAGATCGATGTCTCCTCTAAGATAATACCCTGAGACACTCGATCACCCACTCTGAAGCGGTAGGTCTTGTGTGAGAGATTGACTACAGGTATGAGAGCACCTTTGTCCAGGACAACAATTAAGTGGTGGGGAATTAATAGTTTATCAAACCTGCCGGCCACCAGAAGGGTAGTACCAGGCTGGATATGACGACCCACGGCCACCCTAAGGAACCTAAATGATCGTGGTGGGCAAGTCTGCTTGTCAAAAGCATGTAAAATACACTTCTTATTATTGTCTGGAGGAGACTGAAACAAAAATTTCGCGTAATTGGCATGATGTTTCTGCTTCCGCTGGATGGAAGCTACAACCGGGGGATGGTCAGTCAATGTCACCGGATAGGATACAGTTCCTAATTTCAACCGGCAATGTCTCGCCCCTTTCTTAGCAGACAGAGAATATGAAAACCTGTGTAAGAAATCCATGCCAATCAAGATATCACCCGGATAAGCAAGATTCTGAACCACTGTACAAGTGTGAGGGTACGACCCATCATGACCTATTTCAAAATTAATTGTGGCCTGACCCAAGATGTCAATCTGTCCCCCATTAACTGCTGAGAGCTGCTTACTACTACATTTAAGCCGTGCATGATTGAATTTGCTGAAGGCTGAACTCTTAATGAGTGTTGCTTGGCTACCGGTGTCCAGGAAAGCAATCAAACTCTCACCCTCAACTTTGACTTCAAAAGTAGGGCGACCATCCTTAAAGTAATCTAGTGACGGCACTTCCTTAAGCCGAACACTCGTACACGCTTTCCTAAAATGACCTTTTCCATGACAGGTCCAACACTTCTCCTTACTAATACTACTTAATGTGTAAGAAATTTTACCACAAGTACAAACTACCCCCGGGGAGGCAACACTGGGGGGATGGGCGGGGGAAGCAGGGTGGGGGTGGGGAATGTCGGAGGGGGAGGGTATGGCAGGAGGTATGAGGGAGGCAAGGAGGGCTAGTGGGGGGTTGAGGGACTGGGCGCAGGGAGTGGAGGGAGAGTGGAGGGCGCGTGGATGAGTGACACCGACTCGGAGTGGGACGGGAGGGGTGGAAACTGAGGGGAAGGAGGGTGAGGGTGGACGGATGGAGTGGGACAATACTGAGAGGGGAGGGGCTGAACAAGCAAGGTGTGGGTGGAGTGACCTTGAGTGGGGACGGTGGGAGGACGTGGAGCAGAGTGGGTGGAGGGAACATGGGCGGGTAGGGTGGGAGGGAACTGGGTGGGGTAGGTGTAGGGAATTTGGGGCAGGAACTGAGAAGTAATAGAGGGGGATTGCAACCCTATTTTGAACCCCTTCCATTCTGATAACATCTGAGTGGATATATAAAATCAAACAAATTGCCAATAAAGATAGAGTTCCACAAAATAACACAATATCTGTAACTTTGTCACCGAGCGTCATATTAACCTGAAAATTTAACACAATGTTCTATGTAACGAATGAACATTAAAAAGTAAATCACAACAAACGCACACTCGCTGTAAACACAATATACACCGCGCGGAGCGTCTGCAGAAAGATGAAGGGACATAGGACAGTACCCTTCCTGAGTGGACGAGAGTTATGACCGCGCGCCCCAGATGAAACAGGTGTTGATAACTTAGTATAAACAATCTCTCAGATCGTCGCATGAGAAACACATGTACACATATGTGCACACAAGAGACGGCAGGTGCACATACAACCTTATCGACACTGAAATTCCTTACACTTATAAAAAAATCTGAGTAAAATAATAAAACAAAAAGTTATAGTATAATTAATTATGAATTCCCTTAACTAATTGTAAGACTACTCTCGTGGTGATTAAAACTACGATTGTTCCTCGGTAAGCTACGCCTGCTAACTACGTCTGACCCGCCCTTGGGGAAAAACATCCAACACTAGCAGCCGTCCTTCCTAAGACACAATTCACGACCAGAATGTTTGAGGTCAGTCTCGCTGCCAACATGACCCCCTCTATGATGATAACTCAGCTACACTCTAGGTGACGAAGCACCGTCTGCGGCCTTATCGTTAAGATCTAGAACTCGAGGCAACTCCATGTACCTCAGAAATATATCAGTAAGCGTCCTCCACTGATAATTTCCCAGACAACCTGCCGAACAGATTGCTGTACAACCTATAACTGGGTTGTACACCTCTGGAAGCTATGAAGAAAAACGAGAACTAATTTCTGTCCATAGATTTCAGAGCGACGCGCATACCCCAAACTTTCTCTAGTTTCCCGTATGTCGCACTAATCATAACACTTAAAATACGTGTGGCTCCGAGCAACGAAATCGCGAGCCCGCCTAAACTAACAAACAACTACGTGGCCAACTGAGCAGCCGCCGGCGCGCAGGACTCCAATAAAGTGTGAACACACCCACAATTTATTGGACCACCGCTAGCACCATTGTAACACCGCTTTAATTGTAACACCACCCTAAAATGTACCACTATAATGGAACACCACTATAATGGAACACTAAACTATCCTGAGTAACACTTCCCCATTGGTTGCACTTGGTAACACTTATGGGCTGACATATGATGGTTACACCGGGACTACAAAGTACACTGCCAACAAGGAGATGCTAACACAGGATGAAATACGCTGCCACCATCTGCCTTTGACCATTGAAACTATATCAAGCAACGAGGCAAGAAACATTGCTTGACTTGGAGAGTACTTTCTATGACTGTCATTAATTATGTAAACGGTTGTCAGCCACTATATCCAAAAGGCTAAGAGGATTCAACAATTGACACGGGAAATTTAATGAGTTTATTGAGACCAAAATTATGTCAATCACCACTTATAAATGCTACTCTAACACTGGCAAAAAGTTAAGAAATTTGGACATGGAACAAAACCTCAGAGATCACACACATTACCTTAAGACCTCTGTCTCTCCCGGGCTGAGATGTTCTTCACAGACCCGCTCTCGATCCCGGTGTCCCGCACTCTGCCTTTCCTATGTTCCTACAGGCCCTCTATATACAACCCCCCACAGGGGAAGGGGGAGATCTGCTGTTGCTACCCACCAAGAGTGTACAAACACTCAAGAAATATTTCAAAAAGCTTGTTTGACATTCACCCTACACTCTTCAAGAGAGGAGTTATTAACTATGTGTGTGGCTGACCTCTGACCTGGCCAAAAGGGGGAGATCCAGGGATGTTTACACATAAGAATCTGGAGTCTAATTTCCTTGCATGAAATATTACATACTTGAAACTATGCTGACTAAGACTAACCCAGGAATTTTTAATCAATATACAAGATAAACCGGAGGTCATCTGGGCTGACCTCTTGGAGAAGGCTTCCCTGGGTGTGAACTCTAAAGGGGGGGGGGAGGTCCTGGGTGTTACAGTAAGCAGGGCTGGCAAGAGTTGGTAAGCAGGGCTGGCAAGAGTTGGTAAGCAGGGCTGGCAAGATTTAGTAAGAAGGCCAGCATGAGTCAGTAAGCAGGGCTGGCAGAAGTTCGTAAGAAGGGTTAGCAAGAGTTGGTAAGCAGGGCTAACCACTCTAAACAACTAGCTTTAAGTTCATCTAATATTCCCATCGCACTGGGATCTTTGTAAAATATGGCTGGGAAAAATCATCAGGGATGAACTCGCGCCCCCAGAACTCTGATCACTCGCCTCTCGCATCCCTGCCCCCAAACAAATCCCACAGTCTTCCAGAAGGACCCCACATCCCCATTTACACATACATAAGTTGACATTTTTTTTTTCGCAAAACTGTATTTATCAGATAGAAAGAGTTTCGCAATGGCATTATATTTATCTCCTAACTCGGGATATATAATAATATTCCGAGTTAGGAGTGAGGAACTAATACAGAGATTCAGGACAGCCATTGAATTAGTTAGGAGCAAGGGAGGAATCCCGATCATATGTGGCATTCTTCCAAGAAAGGTAGTGGGAAATGAATGGATGTCGAGGGCATTTTGTGTCAATTGCCGGCTGGAAAGATATTGCAAATCAAATGCAATATCTTTCATAGACAACTGGGAACACTTCTATGGAAGAAATGAAATGTATGCTCGTGATGGGGGGCATCTATCGAGTGCTGGGGTTGTTGCTGTTGCGAACTCGTTGGAACCAGTGGTTAGAGGTGTTTGTTTGGGTTTAAACTGTTAGTAGATAGTGGTATGGGAATTGATTTGGAGGAAGGAGGTAATAAAAGTATGTGTTCGTGGGAGAAAAGAATTGGCAAAATGATCAGGGAAAGAAAAGGGCCTCATAATAACAATTCACTTAGGGTATATTACACTAACAGTAGAAGTCTAAGAAATAAAATTAACGAATTAAATGCTCTTGTCTGCACAGAAAAAAATAGATATTATTGCACTTACCGAAACGTGGATGAATGTAGAAAATAGAGAACTATTAGCTGAATATCAAATAAATGGATTTAAACTATTTCACACAGATAGATATATTAGACAAGGAGGGGGAGTAGCCATATATGTTAGGGACAATTTGAAATGTAGTCTCAGAGAGGGAATCAAAACTGAGCCACACACAGAAACTATTTGGATAGAATTAAACGAAAAAGCAAATAATATTATAATAGGAGTTATATATAGGCCACCAAATTTAGACAGAATGGAAGCAAAGCATCTATGGGATGAAATATCTAGAGCATCTAGACCTAACAGTATTTATGTCATGGGTGACTTTAATTTTAGTGGAATAAACTGGGTGAACAAAACAGGGAATAGTGAAGCAGAAGATTTTCTAAAATTAATTGACGATTGCTTTCTTACGCAACACATTAAGGAACCAACGCGGGAAAATAATATTTTAGATTTAGTGCTAACTAACAGGGAAACACAAATTAATGACATCGAAATAGGGAGTGAGCTAGGGAACAGTGATCACAAAGTAATCAGATTTAGCATAGAATGGAATAGACCTGTAGGAGAAAATTCTGCTAAAGTGCCAGATTTTCGAAAAGCTGATTTTAATAGCCTAAGAAATTTTTTGGGTAAAATAGATTGGAAAGTCTTGGGTATGGGGTGTGGGCCGGTCTTGGAGCAAGACATGAACCCAGCGATAAGTGACGTAAAAGGGGATTTCGATGTGGATTTAATATATAACGTATTTAAGAATATTCTAAACAAAGCACAGGAACGTAGTATACCATACAAATTGAATAGATCGAATACTAATGACCCAAAGTGGATAACAAATAATTTAAAGAACCTTATAGGTAAAAGAGAGCTTGGTACAAAAGGATTAAAAATGGGGAAGTCAGTTTAGAACAGGAATTCATACAACTGGTTAGAAATGTTAAAAAAGAGATTAGGAAAGCAAAAAGAAACTTTGAAGTTGGCATAGCAGAGCAAGCAAAGTCAAATCCTAAAGGTTTTTTTCAGTTATATCGAACTAAGACTAGGGAAAGGATAGGTCCATTAAAATCTGAGACAGGTCAAATAACGGATAATGACAAGGAGATGAGTAGTATTTTTGACAAATATTTTATATCTGTATTTACTAAAGAACTTAACAATATGCCTTCAGCCGAAGAAGTCTATGTGGGTGGGGATGAGAACAGGTTGACTAATTTAGTAGTTACCAGGGAGGATGTAATTAAACAATTAGAAAAACTAAAACCAAACAAATCCCCAGGGCCGGATGAAGTGTTTGCCAGGGTGCTTAAAGAATGCAAAGAGGAGCTTTCCGAGCCACTGTCTACCATATTTAATAAATCAATAGAGTCAGGCAGAGTGCCAGTCATGGAAGGTAGCTAATGTGGTACCAATTTTTAAGAAAGGAGATAGATCACTTGCGTCAAACTATCGGCCAATTAGCCTAACGTCTATTGTGGGAAAGTTACTTGAAACAATAATTGCAAATACCATTCGTCTCCATCTTGAAAAACATAAATTAATAAATGAGTCACAACATGGTTTTACAAATGGCCGTTCATGTTTAACAAATTTGCTAACTTTTTATTCCAGCATAGTTGAGGCAGTTGATAGTGGTAAGGATTGTGATGTTGTGTACCTTGACTTTAGCAAAGCTTTTGATACAGTGCCACATGAAAGACTAATTAAAAAAATCGAAGCTCATGGTATTGGGGGTGCTATATTAAGTTGGATTAGGGCATGGCTATTCCAAAGGAAACAGAGTATAAATGGGGTTAAGTCAGAGTGGGATAATGTTGTTAGTGGAGTACCTCAGGGCTCTGTCCTGGGACCATAAGAACATAAGAACATAAGAACAAAGGTAACTGCAGAAGGCCTATTGGCCCATACGAGGCAGCTCCTATTCTATAACCACCCAATCCCACTCATATACTTGTCCAACCCGTGCTTGAAACAATCGAGGGACCCCACCTCCACAATGTTACGCGGCAATTGGTTCCACAAATCAACAACCCTGTTACTGAACCAGTATTTACCCAAGTCTTTCCTAAATCTAAACTTATCCAATTTATATCCATTGTTTCGTGTTCTGTCCTGTGTTGATACTTTTAATACCCTATTAATATCCCCCCGGTTATGTCCATTCATCCACTTGTAAACCTCTATCATGTCACCCCTAACTCTTCGCCTTTCCAGTGAATGCAACTTAAGCTTTGTTAATCTTTCTTCATATGAAAGATTTCTAATTTGGGGAATTAACTTAGTCATCCTACGCTGGACACGTTCAAGTGAATTTATATCCATTCTATAATATGGCGACCAAAACTGAACAAAGGCGACCTCTGTTGTTTAAAATATATATAAATGATTTAGATTCAGGTTTGAGTAGCAACTTTTGCAAATTTGCCGATGATACGAAAATCGGTAGGGAAATTAATTTGGAGGAGGACTCGCTATCACTTCAAGTTGATCTAAATAGGGTTTTGAAATGGTCAAAGGATTGGCAAATGCAGTTTAATGCTGATAAATGTAAAGTTCTGAGGCTAGGTAATGATGATAGAGTTACAAGATACGAGCTAGATGGTGTTGAGATAAGAACATAAGAACATAAGAACATAAGAACAAAGGTAACTGCAGAAGGCCTATTGGCCCATACGAGGCAGCTCCTATTCTATAACCACCCAATCCCACTCATATACTTGTCCAACCCGTGCTTGAAACAATCGAGGGACCCCACCTCCACAATGTTACGCGGCAATTGGTTCCACAAATCAACAACCCTGTTACTGAACCAGTATTTACCCAAGTCTTTCCTAAATCTAAACTTATCCAATTTATATCCATTGTTTCGTGTTCTGTCCTGTGTTGATACTTTTAATACCCTATTAATATCCCCCCGGTTATGTCCATTCATCCACTTGTAAACCTCTATCATGTCACCCCTAACTCTTCGCCTTTCCAGTGAATGCAACTTAAGCTTTGTTAATCTTTCTTCATATGAAAGATTTCTAATTTGGGGAATTAACTTAGTCATCCTACGCTGGACACGTTCAAGTGAATTTATATCCATTCTATAATATGGCGACCAAAACTGAACTGCATAATCTAAATGGGGCCTAACTAGAGCAAGATATAGCTTGAGAACCACACCAGGTGTCTTGTTACTAACGCTGCGATTAATAAATCCAAGTATCCGATTTGCCTTATTACGAACATTTATGCATTGATCCTTTTGTTTTAAATTCTTACTAATCATAACTCCCAGATCCCTTTCGCAATCCGACTTCGCAATCCGACTAATATAGATTGCGAAGTCGGATTGCGAAAGGGATCTGGGAGTTATGATTAGTAAGAATTTAAAACAAAAGGATCAATACATGAATGTTCGTAATAAGGCGAATAGGACACTGGGATTTATTAATCGAAGCGTTAGTAAGAAGACAGCTAGTGTGGTTCTTAAGCTATATCTTGCTCTGGTTAGGCCCCTTTTAGATTATGCAATTCAGTTTTGGTCGCCATATTATAGAATGGATATAAATTCACTTGAACGTGTCCAACGTAGGATGACTAAGTTAATTCCCCAAATTAGAAATCTTTCATATAAAGAAAGATTAACAAAGCTTAAGTTGCATTCACTGGAAAGGCGAAGAGTTAGGGGTGACATGATAGAGGTTTACAAGTGGATGATTGGACATAACAGGGGGGGGGATATAAATAGGGTATTAAAAATATCAAAACAAGACAGAACACGAAACAATGGGTATAAATTGGATAAGTTTATATTTAGGAAAGACTTGGGTAAATACTGGATCAGTAATAGGGTTGTTGATTTGTGGGACCAATTGCTGTGTAACGTGGTGGATGTGGGGTCCCTCGATTGTTTCAAGCGCGGGTTGGACAAGTATACGAGTGGGATTGGGGGGTTATAGATAGGAGCTGCCTTGTATGGGCCAATAGGCCTTCTGCAGTTACCTTTGTTCTTATGTTCTTATGATTAACAAAGCTTAAATTGCATTCACTGGAAAGGCGAAGAGTTAGGGGTGACATGATAGAGGTTTACAACTGGATTAATTTAATGGACACAAAAAAGGGGATATTAATAGGATATTAAAAGTATCAACACAAAACAGAACACGAAACAATGGGTATAAATTGGATAAATTTAGATTTAAGAAAGACTTGGGTGGATACTGGTTCGGTAGCGGGGTTGTTGATTTGTGGAGCCAATTGCCGTGTAACGTGGTGGAGGTGGGGTCCCTCGATTGTTTCGGGCATGGGTTGGACATGTATATGAGAGGGATTGGGTGGTTATAGATAGGAGCTGCCTCGTATGGGCCAATAGGCCTTCTGCAGTTGCTTTTGTTCTTATGTTCTTATGTTCTTACTTGATAAATAATTTGTATGAAAATGAAGTGCCTTTATGTATTATGATAGTTTCATAATAAATATTGCATAAATATTTAGGAAATTTCATAAAAAAAAATTATTTTAATGAGCCAGGTTTGGATGGCTTTGGCAATGAAATTACAACTAACTTTTTAATTAATATATATTAACATAGACATGGATTTACTTCTAAATATATATTATTTTATAAGACTTTCAATTGCTATGAAGTTATTAAGATTTTCAATACTTAGAGCACCAATTGTTAAAGTTTTTTTCATCACAAAGAGAGAAAAGCTGTCTCTCTTTCTCCCACATGTTTCCTCATTCAGATGGGATGTTGAGCAACCTTCATGCAGGCCCTCGTTCAGTTCCCCACGTCCGAGCTATTGGACATAGCAAATTTCTCTGAATAATGCAGTATCTTAGTTGCTCCTCTAATTACAAAGATTTTATTCTTTTTGACCTTTGAGTACTAGTTCTCAAAAGTTTCTTTACCTCAGAAAGAGAAAGAGAGAGATTCTATTTATGTCCATATTCGCGCGGGATGTTGAGCAACCTTCATGCAGACCTCTTGTTCAGTTCCCAACGTCCAAGCTATTAGACATAGCAAATTTCACTAAATGAGGCAGTGTCCCCCCCCCCCCCCACCCAAAAAACCAACTATTTTGGGCAGTAACTAAACAATTGCAATCAATCCAGCCGGCAAGTCGCCAGTGACTGTGGGAAGAATGTTATGTTCTTATGAGCATTATGACCTCTTTGAGTATGTGTTCCCCCCCCCCCCCCCACAAAAAAAATACTGTTCAAGAAAATACGAGCTTATTTATACCAATTTATGGATATAAAAAAGAAAAAATAACTCAACATTTGTACAAGTTTTATTTACATAAATAAGTCTCTATGCCTTTTTGTCATCTTAGGAAATAATCGGTTGAAGGACATGCGAAATGGCGTATCTGAAAATAGGGCACCTTCTCATAGATACGAGACAAATACCGTACATTACCATATGTCTGCAGGGCAGCAGTATGACACTCAATATGTTAAAGCACACCTTACACAAAATATCATCGACTCAAGACATTGGCGTAGATGTGTTCATCAAGGTCGGAGCCGAGCCGGTCGGCCGAGCGGACAGCACGCTGGACTTGTGATCCTGTGGTCCTGGGTTCAATCCCAGGCGCCGGCGAGAAACAATGGGCAGAGTTTCTTTCACCCTATGCCCCTGTTACCTAGCAGTAAAATAGGTACCTGGGTGTTAGTCAACTGTCACGGGCTGCTTCCTGGGGGTGGAGGCCTAGTAGAAGACCGGACCGCGGGGACACTAAAAAAAAAAAAAGCCCCGAAATCATCTCAAGATAACCTCAAGATAAACGGAAGGTTTCAATATGGGCTGCCGCATCAAAGTCTGTGGCCTCTTCGTCAGTTTCGATAGCAGGCCCACAAGCGTCCACATCCATTGCATTAGTGACAATAGTCGTCCAGTATACTTCTTAGAGTATAAAAATAGTTAAAGGGAATCTTTCAACACTGTTCTTAACTAAAGTTTTGTGTCATTAAGTAAGAAAAAATAGTCAAGGACACTCTTCGAGACATCAAAGACACTCTTTGGGACACCAAAGTTACTCTTTGATACATCAAAAGACATTAATAATGCACTCAAAGGCACCAATGACACTCAAACACATCAATCACACAATCAAGGACACACTCATAAGACACACTCAAAGATGTCAAAATACAACTCTCGTCCTCAAAAATTATTCTCAGAGAAATCAAAAGTTATTCTCAGTCATCAAAGTTAATCTCAGAGCCATCAAGGTTATTCTCATAGTCATCAAAGGTAATCTCTAAGTCACCTTCGTTCATCAAAGTTGTTTTCTAAGACATCTTTGTTCATCAAAGTTATTATTTAACTCGCCTTCGTTCATCAAAAGTTATTCTCAGCGCCAACAAAAGTTAATCTTAAAGACCTCTAAATACTACTCATGTCCTCAAAAGTCATTCTCAGAGTCATCAAAAGTTATTCTCAGTCACCTTCATTCATCAATGTTGTTCTCTAATACATCTACAAGCATTAAATAACACACTCAAATGTAACTAGTTCAGCTTTTCATATCAAACTTACATTTCTGTTAAATATATTTTCTTAGTCACTTTATCTTAAAACTGTTCTCTGAACATCCCTGCATAACCCCACTTAACACTTTCGCGCTCTCGGCGCTCAAAAAAAATCAATACCCCAGATGCTTTCAGCACTTCGCGCGCCTACGCGGTAAGACCGAAAAAGTGTACACTCTTTTGACTGTCCTGACAATAATTGAAGGCGCATGTATTTAAATTTGGTATCACTGTGTTCGCAATGAAATTGTCTATAAGAGCATGCCTATAAAATGCCGCCCAAGCTTAAGGAGTATCAACACCAAATAAAAAACTACTGTATGCAGATCACTCGCCGAGAGCGCCAAACAGCAACAAAATGTTTCCACTCTCCTAATGGTTGCAAAGCCTACAGTTGTCCTACATCGCTAATTTTGGTATCATTGGAATCGCAATAAAATTCTCTACACGGACATATGCATATGAATGTTTAATATAGGTAATTGCCCACCCGCAAGAGTGTGTGAAGTGGAGAGTAGTTAGCCGCGAGCGCACTGGCGAAAACACAATCATGCTTGGAAAGTTTATACATTTATACGTTTCCTGACCCTACTTTTCTATGTACGTATTTCTTTTTTATACCAATGTGTTTGCAATAAAATTTTCTATAAGATGAAATGTATAACATTTGTACAAAGCATGTGTAAGAGAAGCGCCAAATATAGAACCACGTTGCTCAGTATGCGTTCGCGGCAGAAACGAACGCATTGTTTTCGTTCGTTTGATGTTTGTCATGTTTATACTTGTTGAAACATTTTATAATTTGTATGACAGTGATCGCAGTAAAAATTCCCTACACAGACATATACATAACATCCGTTTCGGTTAAAAAATGGAATTTATAGAAATATTTTCTGGGGGGAGCCCCGTCGGCTCCCCGGAGCTATCCCAGGCTGATATGCTAATGTCAGACTTTGGCATCAGTCATGTGTATGGAGTTCTTAGGCCTACCGGGGACCACGGCCAGAACCGGGCCCCCTCAGAGAGGCAAGGGGAGCAATGGCCTATAGAAGCCCCCGTGTAGTTGGAAGCATTCTATGTCTGCCATCGACCGGAACAGGCACCCAGAAAGGTAAGCGCCCCAAAACAAACCCCTATTCTGGTTAAAATTGCTACCTAAAACCGAACTAGTGGATAGAACTCCCCAACCGAAAACAAGCAAACTAGTGTGACGTCACACACTGCCGCGCCGCTGTCTGCGCAGCTCCCCCCTCCCCGGGAGGGGGAAGGGGGAGCCCCAGACCCCCCGCGCCGGCTACCCACACCTCAGTTCTTGAGGCTGATGCTATAGGCGATGGTCGTGTGCTCTGGCTCCGGTGTCGCTACTGCACTGTGCTTTGAGTGTGGTGTTAGTTTTGTGGGTGCGAGAGCCAGGAGTTATCTTCAGTACTCGGGCTGCATGCGCCTAGGGCTGCCTTCCCTAGGTGCCCTGTAAGTACTGCCCTTGGGGCTTGGGGCCACCTTCCACAGGCTCCTCGGGGTCTGCCTCTGCTGGTCCGTTTTACCTTTCGGTTTTTCGGCCGCCTGTTGGGCTCTTGGGTGTTCTGTTCTCCCTTGTTACCGGCAGGTAAGAGGCAGTTTGCACTGGTAGGGGCGCAGGGTGCTGCTCAGCTTGTAATTCCCGACATCGCGGCCGGCTCTGTTCCTTGGGGTTCGCTGTCCTCTTGCGGGGTTTTGTTTTTCTTTTTGTTTTTGCCTGGTGGGGGGTTCTGTCATTTTATTCAGTTTGTTTTTGCCCTTCCACTGTTCTCCTCGGTGGCGCCCCCTGCTAGGTCCCCGTGAGTGTACACGTCCCTGGGGTTCAGCTTTAGAAGTTTGCTTGGTAGTTTTGGGCGCCGGTTTGCAGCACCCTGCCTGGGACTACCTGAGCGCGAGTCCTCTTAAAGTAAACGCTCAGGACCCTGGGAATCCCCTAGGGGGCGCGTGGGTCCGATGGATGTGACCCCGGAGTCCCCACTCGCTGTGTGCGAGTTTGAGGGTTGCTCGGTCCCCTTGTCTCAGGGTGACCCTCATTGTTTTTGCCTCTGCCACGCTGCCTGTTGGGTCGGTGATACTTTCGACCCTGAGTCCTGTGAGTGTTGCTGCTTGCTTGTGACTCAATTTACCCAATCCTCTGATGATTCTATTCGGGTACAGGCGGCACGTGCGTTGCAGTCTAGGTTTCGTCTGTTGCAACGCGCTCGGTTGGTTGCTTCCCCGGATGCCCCGGGGCTGCCCCGCTTTGCTTTTCGAGACCCGGACTTGGGGGGTGGGGGTCGCTTCGATCCTGGTTCAGTCCGCACCTCCTCGTCCTTCCCCTTCTGTTCGTTCTGGTCCCCCGCCCCTGCTTCCGGCCCCGGAGCGTCTGAGGGTTTCGGGGTCGGAGCAGGGGTTACTTGATCTCGAGACTCGGGCAGCTTCGGGGGTTGCCCCTTCCGGGGGGGTGGCAGAGGCATTCGAGTCTTGTCTCCCGGCCGAAGCTTCAGGGTCTGACCAGTGGGCCCCCCTTCCTCCAGCTTTTCCGGCTGCTCCGTCCTTGTCTTGTGGGGTCGGGGCTTGGGGAGAGGACTCGGCCTCGGGTCCTGTGGTGACGGACCTCGAGGCTGGGGAGGGGCTGACTTGGGGGCCTTGGGCCCCGCTGGACCCCGCCTGGGTTTTTCTTCCCACTGAGCGGGGCTTATTGTTACAAGGAGTGGGGTTTTCTTTCCCCCCCTCTGCGTACGAGTTGGATTTGGTGTCGGCCCCTCCCCGGGTACGGTTCCGTGTTCCCCCGGGTACGTCGGTTTCGTCCTTCCGGAGGTTTTCGGCTTCTCGCATCCAACCTGGTGTGGTGCGAGCGGCCTTTGCAGCTTACCTCCTGCGTGACCCGGATTATGCCTCGGAAATGGATCCGTCCACGTTCAGGTTTGGGACTTCGTTCCCTTTCTGGCTCCGTTACGAGGTTCCGGAGTCGTCCTGGCTAGCAGACTGCCCCTTGTTTGGTCTGGATTCCTGGCATTCTTTCTGTCGTTCCCGCACGCTGGAGTGGCGGGAAGCTTCCACGGTGCTTCAGGTTTTCCTGGGGGGTGAACTTGAGTACCTGAATGAGTGCTTGTTTTCCCCTGCCCTTCCCCGCGATGTGGGCGTTATTCAGCTCCATGTGCAGGTTCCCTCCCTTTCGGCGGCGCTCGTGGCGGAGGACTTGCGCGCTCGGGGCCTTTTGTGTTCGGCCTTGCGGTTCTTTTCCCTCCTGGAGCTGTCTTCGGATTGGCTCATGGAGGATGTGGGGACGCTTGGGTCAGTCCCGGGGTCCGGCACCTTGTCCTCGGCTGCGCGTTCGTCGGCTGCCTTGTTGAAGCTGTTCACGCCGATTTTGCGGGATGCGGTTTCCCTGTTCTATGCTTCCCGTCTCGCGTGTCGGCAGGCGGTGCTGGGTTCCTCCGTGGAATCTGCTTGGGCTCTGGCTCTTAGGCGTTCTTCACCTTTTTGTCCTCTCCTGTTTGGGGAGTCGGCTGTGGCGCAGTTTATTCAGGCTGCGTCGGCGGCTTGTCGTCCGATGTCGGACTTGTTGGTTTTCCGGGGGTCCCGGGGTGGGTCTTCCCGGAAAGGTCGTGCCAGGGCTCGGGGTTCCTCTCGTCGTGGTAGGCCTCTGGTGTCAGGTTTGGGGTTGGCTCCTCCTGCGGACCCTCCCTCGTCTGGTCGGCGCGGTGTTCGCGCTGTGCGGGGTTCTGGGTCTCGTAAGGGTCGCCGGCCCTTTCGCGGTTTGCCCCTTTGACGGGGCGATGGGGGGGCGGCTTGCGCTGTTCGCCCGCGCCTGGTCCCACGATTCGTGGGCCTTTCGGGTCGTGTCTCGCGGCCTGCGGTGGCGTTGGGTGGCCCCTCCCCCCTTTGGGGGGTCGGGGCTGGCAGGGCAGGCTTCTTCCCCTGCGCTCTGTCGAGTCGTCTTGGAGTGGGTACGCTTGGGCGTCGTCGAAACGACGTCGTCCCTCAGATGGGTTTCCCGTCTGTTTCCGGTTCCGAAACGGGACTGCGCGGACCTGCGGTTCATTCTGGACTTGTCCCGTCTGAACCCCTGGGTTCATTGCCCCTCCTTTCGGATGACTACGCTGTCTCAGGTTCGGCTCCTCTTGGAGCCGGGAGCTTGGATGGTGTCCCTGGACCTCCGGGACGCTTATTGGCATGTTCCGATTCATCCGCGGTTCAGGGACTGGCTCGGTTTTGTAGTGGGGCGTCTGAGTTACCGCTTTCGTTGTCTCCCGTTCGGGTTGAACCTGGCACCTCCCGTGTTCACACGCCTTACACGGGTTGTGGTGGCTCGTTTGCGTCTCCTAGGTGTTCGGGTGTTGGCCTACCTCGACGACTGGCTGGTTTGGGCTCCCAGCCAGTCAGCTTGCTTGCTAGCCAGGGATTTGGTTCTTTCCCAGCTCGTCGGGTTCGGGTTCTTGGTGAACTGGAGGAAGTCCCATCTGGTTCCCTCTCAGGTTCGGACTTGGCTGGGTCTCGTGTGGGACTCTTGAACCGCCTCCTTGTCTCTCCCTCCGGAGTCTCTCCTGCGGCTGCGGTCCCGCCTTCGTCTGTTTCTGGAGGGCCCTCGGGTCACCCGGCGGTTGCTCGAGGGGCTGTGCGGGAGCCTGAACTTCGCGATGGTGGTCTACCCGCCGGGTCGGGTTTGGCTTCGACGGCTGTTCTGGTTCCTTCGGGGTTCCCCCTTACGCCTCTCTCGCGATCGCAGAGTTCGACCCCCGGGGGACTTGCGTCGGTTGCTGCGTCACCGGCTTCCTCTTCGGGTTTTTCGGGGTTCAGTGCCTTGGCGCCTACCCGAGCCCTCGCTCGATGTGTACACGGATGCGTCGTCTCTCGGCTGGGGTTTTGTGACCAGTGCTCACCAGGCCGGCCAGGGGCGTTGGGATCCGTCCTTCCGTCGAGCTCACAGTACGGTGCGGGAGTTCGCGGCAGTGTGGTTTGCTCTGGGGAGGATTCGGGTGGCCCGCGGATCGACGATTCGGCTCCATTCGGACTGCTCTCCGGTGGTTCATTGCCTGAACCGCGGGGGTTCGATGCGGTCCTTGTCTCTTTGGGGTTGGTCGCTTCGGGTGACTCGTCTGCTGAGTTCTCGGGGTTTGGCTCTCCTGGCGGTTCACGTACGGGGCGTGTCCAACGTCTTGGCCGACGCCCTGTCTCACTTCGTTCCCCTCTCCACGGAGTGGCCGGTCGACGACGAGTCCTTCCGTTGGCTTTGCCAGACGTTCGGGCGCCCCGAGGTGGACCTCTTCGCGTCGGCGTGGTCGCGGCGTCTTCCAGTTTATACGGCGCCCTTCCCCGATTGCGAGGCCGTCGGGGTCGATGCCTTTCGGCTCGACTGGTCGAGGTGGGGGTTCCTGTACCTCTTTTCCCCCGGTTCGGCTGTTGCTCCAGGTCCTGACTCGCTTCGGGACTTACCGGGGGAGAGTTGTCCTTCTGGCCCCTTGGTGGCCGGCCCAGCCTTGGTTTCAGGCGCTGGTTGCTCGGTGTCCGAACCCGAGGGTTTTCCCGCAGCTCCGCCTCTTTCAGCAGATCGGGCCGGTACGTCACGTAGCTGGTTCGATCTTCTCCTCGAGTCTTCGCGTATGGTTTTTTTTTTACTCGAGTCTATCATCTCTATGGTGATCAGGTGGCCTCCTTGTTGGTGTCCCACCTGAGGGCTTCTTCTCGGCGGCAGTATGAAGTTTCCTGGCGGTCCTTCCATTTCTTTTTGCGTCTTCGTCGTCTTAGCTCCTTGTCTGTTCGGGTGGTCTTGTCCATGGGTGGTTGATGCTTGGTTGGTCAGGCCGGGGGTGCATCATGTTTTGTGTCCGGTTGCGGCGCTTCGCCGTTATTTGCGCGCCACAGCTTCTGTGTCCGGGGACGCGCTGTGGGTTGATCCGGTTTCCCTTCTTCCCTGTTCGCGGGTTCGGGTCTCTCAGGTCGTCCGCAGGGTTATTAGGTCCAGCCAGCCTGCGGTCTATCCCCGTGCCCATGACGTTCGTACGTTCGCACGTTCGCGGCTCTTGCTGCCGTCTTTGGGAATATGTCTTGGTCTGATATTCGGGCGCGGGGATTTTGGCGGTCGAACAGGGTCCTGGCTGCTCGTTACCTTGTGAATGTCCCTGGGCCTCGTCGGGCCTGTGTTGCTTTGGGTCGGCGGTTGCAGCCAGTTGTCTCGGCTTCGAGTTGAGGGGTGAGCGACGATCGCCTCCCGGGTAAGTCCCTCTTTTTCTGTCTGTGGGTAGTTAGCTCCGGGGAGCCGACGGGGCTCCCCCCAGAAAACCAGCGTTGAATGTAATGAAACGCCATTTTCTGGGTGAGTCCCGGAGGCTCCCCGGCATCCCTCCCTCCCTCCGGTCGGCGGTTTTTCGCGTTTTTGACATCCAGCCTCAAGAACTGAGGTGTGGGTAGCCGGCGCGGGGGGTCTGGGGCTCCCCCTTCCCCCTCCCGGGGAGGGGGGAGCTGCGCAGACAGCGGCGCGGCAGTGTGTGACGTCACACTAGTTTGCTTGTTTTCGGTTGGGGAGTTCTATCCACTAGTTCGGTTTTAGGTAGCAATTTTAACCAGAATAGGGGTTTGTTTTGGGGCGCTTACCTTTCTGGGTGCCTGTTCCGGTCGATGGCAGACATAGAATGCTTCCAACTACACGGGGGCTTCTATAGGCCATTGCTCCCCTTGCCTCTCTGAGGGGGCCCGGTTCTGGCCGTGGTCCCCGGTAGGCCTAAGAACTCCATACACATGACTGATGCCAAAGTCTGACATTAGCATATCAGCCTGGGATAGCTCCGGGGAGCCTCCGGGACTCACCCAGAAAATGGCGTTTCATTACATTCAACGCTGGTTTTTTCGATGCAGGTAGCCACAGCACCCTACCATTGTTTGGTCCATCTTAGAATGTTGAAATGAATTTTCATGTTCCTTAACAGAATAAACTTGTGGAATATGATTAATTTACAGGATTTAGTGACCAGGATTCTGATAATAGCAGGATTGTGGTGATAATTAGCCTTGTTCGCAGTATGGTGGGAGGAGTAATCTTGGTGAGGGAGGGAGGGAGGTAGCGTCGTCTACTGATTCTGCGTGGCAACCTGTTGTTGTCTGGACTCAGCATACCAGCTTAGTGGTTCGCTATGTTGAAAACAAATGTATATTCTTACACTGTATATGATGTGTGTGTATATATAGTGTAATAACAGCAAAAGGAGTATGTTGGGAGAAGGAATGTTGCCGAGTGAGGTGTTGGTGAAAGAGGGAGTGAGGTGGCGTCTGCTAGTGACCCTGAGAGCTTTATCGCTCAGCGCCCATAATTTGCTCAACTTCTCAGCTCCATCATGGCTATAGTATGTCACATACAATATTTAATTTTATTTTGCCGTGATCAGAGGCTACAATTTAACAATATAAGAGAAAATAATTTTTTGCGCAGAATTTATTTTCGGCTCACCACAGAATTGTCCTTTATTATGGCCGTACAGCATGGTGGTTAAGTCTAGCCAGCCTGCTATCTGTCCGCACGCCCATGACGTTAGGAAGTTTGCTGCTTTGGCTGCCGTGTTTGCCATTTCTTGGGTCAATATTCGGGCGCAGTGCTTTTGGAGGTCGAAAAGTTCTCAGTGATCCCTGGAGGCTCCCAGTCACCCTCCCTCCCTCCCTCCTGCCGATGTTTTTTTTCGCATTGTTTGGATGCTTAGCTTCCGAACTGGATTGCTAGGTAGCCGGCACAAGGGGTCCGGGGCTCCCCCATCACCCTCTCGGGGAAGGGATGGCTGCTGTGCTTACGAGTGGTGCGACGGCAAAGTGTGATGTTTGCTTGTTTCCCTTGTTAACTTGGGACTGGTTGGGTGTTTTGCCTCTCCGGTTTTTGGTTGCAGTTTTCTTACCATGTGGGGTCTGTTTTGTTATGCCTACTTTTCTGGGTGCCTAACCCCATTGGATGGCAGATAAGGAAAACCCCCAACTATGGGGTGTTTTCCAGGGCCATTCCTCCCTGTACCTCTCTGAGGGGGCCAGGTTCTAGTTCATGGTCCCCGGTAGGCTGAACTCCATTGACTAATGCCCTGATCGAGCTCAAGTCATTTCCAGTGCTGTGCCTTGTGGTGGTGTGTGAACCAGGAGTAATTTCACAAGTACTCGGGGCTGCATATGCCTAGGGTTCCTTTCCCTAGGTGCCCAGTAGGTATTGCCCTTGTGGCTTGGGGTTATCTTCCACAAGTCGCTTGGGGTCTGCCTCTGTAGAATCTTTTGCTTCTCGGTAATTGCTTAATTGCCTTGGTGTCAGCTGGGGTGTTTCTTGCACCACTTGTTTTGTCACTGGTAGGGGCGCAAGGCACTGTGCAGCTAGTTTTCACCGGGTCGTTGTCCCTCATGCAGGGGTTTTCTTTTATTTTTGTTTCCTGCCTGGTGGGGGTCTGCCCCTTGGTGTTGGTACCCCTTCTATATAAATTGGTGGTCCTACTAGGTCCCTGTGAGTGTACACCTCCCGAGGGTTCAACTGTTAGTAGTTTGCTGGATAGTTTGGGGTGCCAGTTATCAGTATCTTGCCTGGGCTTCCCTTAGCAGAGCATGTAAGGGCCCTGGAAACCCCCTTTAGGGCTCTGTGGTCCGATGGATGCATCCTCTGGGTCCCATCTCACTTCGTGTGAGTTTGAGGGTTGCTCTGTCCCCTTGTCTCAGGATGACAATCACCAATTTGTGCCTCCCTCATGCTGCCTGTTGGGTCCGTGACACCTTTGACCCGGAGTCCTGCGAGTGGTGTTCCTTGCTTGTACTCCAGTTCATCCAATCCACTGATCTTAATACTCGGGTGCAGGCAGCTTCGGCGTTGCTTGCATGTTTTAGGTTGCTGCAGTGCGCTGGGTTGGTTACTAACCCGGATGCCCCGAGCCTGCCCAGTTTTGCATATAGGGATTCGAACTTGGGGTTGTTATCGCCTCAACTTTGTTTCGTCCATGCCTCCCTTGTCCTTCCCCTGCTGTTCTTCGACCCTCTGCACCCAGTTTTGAAGTGTTTAAGGGTTTCAGAGTCAGGGCAGAGTTTAGTTGGTGGTGAGATTCGGGCAGTTTCAGGGGATGCTCCTTCTGGTGTGATGACGGAGGCATTCGAGCCTTTTTCTCCAGCCGGTGCTTCTGGGTGTGACCAATGGGCCCTGTTCCAACTTTTCCGGTGGACTCTGCCTTATCTCTTGAGGCACAGAGTTTGCAGGACGACTC
Organism: Procambarus clarkii; assembly: GCF_040958095.1. Lineage (NCBI taxonomy): Eukaryota > Metazoa > Arthropoda > Malacostraca > Decapoda > Cambaridae > Procambarus > Procambarus clarkii. Next base: position 23,504,840 of record NC_091161.1, on the reverse strand, counting down.
GGCCCTGGGTCCTAATGTGGAGGTTCCCGAGGCAAGGGAGGGGGTTGAATTAGGGGGCTTGGGCTCCATTTGACCCCGCTTGGGTGTTGGTACCCTATGAGCGAGGCTTGTTGTTGCAGGGGGGTGGGGTTTTCTTATCCCCTCCCTCCCTATACGAATTTGATATAGCATCATCACCTCCCCGGGATCCCTCTGGTACTTCTGTCCCTCACTTCTGGAGGTTTTCGGCTTCCCGCATCGTGCTCCATTAGGTGCAGGAGGCCATTGTGGCTCGAGGCCATCTCTTGCGCGACCTGGATTGTGCCTCGATAATGGATCCTGCCTCATTTGTGATTGGTTTTTCCTTTCCTTACTGGGTGCGTTACGAGGTTCCTGAGTCGTCCTCTTTGGCAAAATAGCCTGTATTTTCAATGGCGGTATGGCATACATTCTGTCGGTCCCACATGCTTCAGTGGCGAGAGGCCCTGACAGTTGTTCAAATTTACCCGGGGGGGGGGGGGGGCGAGATTGAACGCTTCACTGCTTGTTTGTTCATCCCTGTCCTTCTTTGGGATGTCGGCCTGTGTAGCTTCGCGTGCAGGTTCCCTTCCCTTCGGCTGCCCTGGTTCCTGAGGACTTACTCATCCGTGACCATTAGGCTTCGGTCTTGCGTTTCTTTTCCCTTCTCAAGCTGTCTTCGGACTGGCTTAAGGAGGACATGGAGGCGTTGGTTGCTGATTCCTAGTTCTGGTGCGTTGGTCGCAGTGGTGCGGGCATCGGCTGCCTTGTTGAAGCTGTTTGTGCCGATCCTGAGGGAGGCAGTGTCTCTGTTTTTTGCTTCTCGTTTTGGGTGCCATCAGGCGGTGCTTGCTCAATCCTTAGAATCCGTTTGAGCTCTGGCTCTTAGGTTTTCTATGCCCATTTTGTCCTTTCTGTTTGCAGAGTATGCGGTGGTGCAGTTTCTGCAAACGGAGGTTTCTAGTTGTCGTCCCATGTTGGACTTTTTGGTTCTTAGGGGGGCCCGTGGGGTTTCTTCCCAAAAGGGTCATGCCCCAGGGCTCGAGGTTCCTCTTGTCGTGGTATGCCAGTGGTGCCATTTTCAGAGTCAAAACAGCCTTCCGGGCCGACGACGTCTGGTTGGAGCGGTAATTGCTCTGCTCATCTATCGGCTTTTCATAAGGGGCTTTGGCCCTTTCGTTGGTCATCCTTTTGACGAGGCAATTGGGGGGGAGAGGTTCGTGCAGTTTGCTCACGCCTGGTCCCACGATTTGTCGGCTTTTCGGGTCTCTTCATGCGGCTTGCAGTGGCATTGGGTGGCCCCTCCTTCTTCGGGGGGCTTGGAGCTGGCAGGGCAGGCTTTCTCTCTCTCTGTTGGGTCATCTTGGAGTGGGTTTGCTTGGGTGTGGACAAAAGTCCTCATCCCTCAGGTCAGTTTCCCGCCTGTTTCCGGTTCTGAAACGAGACTGTGCGGACTTGTGGTACATTCTGGACTTGTTCCATCTGAACCTCTGGGTCTATTGCTCCTGCTTTCGGATGACTTCTTTGTCCCAGGTCCGGCTTCTCTTGGAAGCGGGCGCTTGGATGGTGCCCCTGGAGCGAGTGGCGACCTCCTCCCGGGAAAGTCCCTCTTGTTTTTATCTTTGGTTAAGTAGCTCCAGGGAGCCAAAGGGGCTCCCCCAGAAAACTAGCGTTGAAAGTAATGAACCACCATTTTTTGGGTTAGACCCGGAGTCTTCCCGGCAACCCTCCCTTCCTCCGGTCGGAGGTTTTTCACAGTTTTTGACATCCAGTCTCTGAACTTGGGGGTGATAGCCGGTGTGGGAGGTCTGGAGCTCCCCCTTTCCCCTTCTGCACAAGTGGGGAGCTGCACTGACAGCGGCACGGAGATGGTTGTGACATCATGCTCGTTTGTTCGTTTTTAGCTTGGAGAGTTCTTCTCAACAGTTTGGCTTTCAGTAGCAATTTCTGGAGGGAGCCCCTACGGCTCCCCGGAGCTATCCATGGCTGATATGGATACTCTAACTATTTTGCATCAGTCGATGTGGGTGGCGTTCTAGGCCTACCGGGGACCATGAGCCAGAACCTGGCCCCCCTCAGAGGCATGGGGAGCAATGGCCCATAGAATTGCACATGTGATTTGGAGCATTCTGTATCTGCCATCGACCGGGACAGGCACCCAGAAAGGTAAGCGCCACAAAACAAACCCCTATTTTGGTTAACAGCAAAAATCGACAAACGAGTGGACAGAACTCCCCCAGGAAAACAAACTAACAAGCATGACGTCACACGAGCCGCGCCGCATGTCTGCGCAACTCCCCCCTCCCCGGGAGGGGGAAGGGGGAGCCCCAGACCCCTGCGCCGGCGATCCCCGCCCCAATTCCTCGGCTGATGGAATAATGTACGGTTGTGTGGCTCCAGCTTCGGTCTTGTCTCAGTGCTGTGACTTCTTTGCAGTGCTGCTCCTACGGTGGTCGTGTGAGCTGGGAGTAGTATTCTCAGGTACTCGGCCTGCATGTGCTTGAGGTCACCTTCCCTGAGTGCCCTGTAAGTACCACCCTTGGGGCTTGGGGTTGCCTTCCACAAATCACCTTGGGTCTACCTCTGTTGGCTTTTTGCTGCTTGGCGTTTAGCCGCCCCGAGTGTTTGGGGGTTTTCCTCCCTTGTTTACCTTGGGGTACATGGTAGTTATAGCGCTGGTGGGGCGCAGGGTACTGCGTAGCTAGTTTTCACCTATGACAGCGGCCGGCTCTGTTCCCTCCGGGTACGTTGTCCACTTGTGTGGTTTTTCTTTTATATTTGTTTTTGCCTGGTAGGGGGGTCTGCCTTGTGTTCCCCCCCCCACTTTATGTTAGGTTTGTTTGTGTGGTGGCACCCCCCTGCTTCGCCCTCACGGGTGGACACGTCCCGTGGGTTCAGCTTTAGCAGTTTGCTTGGTAGTTTGGGGCGCCAGTTGGCAGTGCCCTGCCTTGGATAACCCTTAGCAGACCCAGTCTAGGAGCCCTGGGAACCCCCCCCTCCCCCCCGGGGGGCTCTCGGGTCCGATAGTGGAGACCCTTGCGTCCCCTCTCGCTTTGTGCGAGTTGAGGGTTGCTCTGTCCCTTTGTCTTAGGGTGACTCCTTGTTTTTTGCCTCCGTCATGCTGCCTGTTGGGTCGGTGACACATTCGACCATGAGTCCTGCGAGCTTTGTTGCTTGTTCGTGACTCCATTCACCCAGTCTGCTGATGAATTCCCGTGGCTGCAGGCAGCTCGCGCGTTGCAAGGTAGGTTGTTGCAACGCGCTCGGGTTTGTTGCTTCCCTGGATGCCCCGATGCTGCCCCGCTTTGTGTAGGGACCCAGACTTGGGGGTTTTGGTCGCTTCGGCCTTGGTTCCTTCCACTCCTCCTTGTTTTTCTCCCTCCTGCTTCCGGCCCCTACGCATCTGCAGGCTTCGGGGTCGGGGCGGGGTTAGAGGTTCTGAGACTTGGGCAGTTTCAGGGGTTGCCCCGTCCGGGGTAGCTGCGGAGGCATTTGAGTCTGTTCCTCCGGCCGATGCTCCGGGGTCTGACCAGTGGGCCCCTTCTCTTCCAGCTCTCTCGGCTGCCCCGGCTTTTTCTTGTGGGGCCGGGGCTTTGGAGGGCGACTCGGCCCTGGGGCCTGTTGTAGAGGCTCCTGGGGTTGGGGAGGGGGGGGCCTTGGGCTCCATTGCGCCCCGCCTGGATTTCCGTCCTGAGCAGGGCTTACTGTTGCGAGGAGTGGGGTTTTCTTTCCCCCTTCTGCGTACGATTTGGGCTTGGGTTCTGCTCCTCCCCGGGTCGGTTCTGTGTCTCTGTGGTTTTTCGCTTCCGTCTTCCGGAGGTTTTCGGCTACCCGCATCTCTTCGCCTGTGGTGCGGTTGGCCTTTGCGGCTTACCTCCTGTGTGTCTCGGAATTTGCCTCCATACTGGTTCCTTGTAGCTGTTTGGGTTCCTTGTAGCTGTTTGGGTTCCTTGTAGCTGTTTGGGCTCCTTGTAGCTGTTTGGGCTCCTTGTAGCTGTTTGGGCTCCTTTGTAGCGGTTTGCGCTCCTTTGTAGCGGTTTGCGCTCCTTTGTAGCAGTTTGGGCTCCTTGTAGCGGTTTGGGCTCCTTGTAGCGGTTTGGGCTCCTTGTAGTTGTTTGCGCTCCTTTGTAGCGGTTTGTGCTCCTTTGTAGCAGTTTGGGCTCCTTGTAGCGGTTTGGGCTCCTTGTAGCGGTTTGGGCTCCTTGTCGCCGGTTTGGGCTCCTTGTAGCGGTTTGGGCTCCTTGTAGCGGTTTGGGCTCCTTGTCGCCGGTTTGGGCTCCTTGTAGCGGTTTGGGCTCCTTGCCGCCGGTTTGGGCTCCTTGCCGCCGGTTTGGGCTCCTTGCCGCCGGTTTGGGCTCCTTGCCGCCGGTTTGGGCTCCTTGCCGCCGGTTTGGGCTCGTTGCCGCCGGTTTGGGCTCGTTGCCGCCGGTTTGGGCTCGTTGCCGCCGGTTTGGGCTCCTTGCCGCCGGTTTGGGCTCCTTGCCGCCGGTTGGGCTGCTTGTCGCCGGTTGGGCTGCTTGTCGCCGATTGGGCTACTTCTCGCCTTGTTGGGCTACTTTTCTTTCGCGTCCTGCGCATGCGCCGTGGGAGTTTGTTTTGGCTCCAGGCGGTGTGCACACGTGTTGTTCTGCATCCATTTCTCTCAGGGGGCTTCGCCTCTCGCTCTTTTCTTAATCCAATCCGTGCCCCGTTGCTTTGGGGGTGTTCTGGAGTGCCGCTGTGGGGAAGTCACAAGGTTTTTTCCCTGCATTCTAGGGTGGGGAGCCTCCTTCGCTGCTCCCCTCCTCCTCTCCAGCATGGGCGCCCTGGCCGCCTCCGGCGGCTACGGACTCATAGGCTTGCATCATGGCCCTTCAGAGCCTATGTTCTGCAGGTGGGTTGGTGCAGTATGGCGTCTCCTTCGTCCTGGCGCTGTTTTTGTTTTTGGAAGTAGGAATGAGTGTACATACATACTTGAGAACGTGGACCGTACCACCCGAGGTGCCTACTGCAGGGCTATTAGCCCATACAGGGCAGCTCTTGTTCTCTCCACCTGATTCCTTCCTCGGTTCACGGGTGTCTGCGGGTGGCCTCTTGGCCCTTCTGAGACGGCTCCTGCCCCTCTCCTATGCTTGTCTAACATTGCTGGAGTTCGGGGCCCCGCCTCCACCTTGTTCCATGGTGCAACAGTGGGGGTGCCTGTTCGGTGGTACGTTTTCCTGTGTGGAGGGTGTTTTGTGCTCGCCTCCTTGTGCTTGCAGGATTGGGTTCTGGCTCTTTGGTTCCGCCTCTCCCCTGTCGTTCGCCTGTCGAGCGGATTCTGTGCTTCATGGGCGCTCTCATTTCTGCTCTTGGGGCTGTGTATGGGGACAGCCCTAGTTGGGCTGCCTAATGTGTTCCTTCGATTGCCTGTTCCACTGCACACGTTTCTTCTACCGTCCCTGTGGCTCAGTTGGGTGCTCGGTTTCCGCCTGTGTCCCCTTGTGTGCCACTCATGTTCCGATTTATCTTTATCTTCTCTGTCGCTTCCTCGGGGAGTGTGGTGACGTTCTGCTGCGGTTTTGGTACTGCGGCTGCGTGTCGGGGTTGGTTGTGGCATTTTGTTCGGCCCTTCCGTGCTCCTTCTGGGGCCCTCCTTCCTTGCCGGTCTTGCTGTGCCGGGCCTGGTTTTTCCATGTTCCTTGGATTCTCTGTCCTGTCCTCGTTGTCCTCGCCTCGTTGAGCTGGCTGGGGATGAGCTTGGGGTCTTTGTCTCGCCCCTCTCCTATCCTCCGATTTTGGTTCAAGTTCCAGAGCCTAGTGGGCTTCCTTCCTTAGTGTTTTTCACGGCTGCCCCGGGGTTTTTCTTGACGCTGGGGCTTAGGGGGGACAGCTCGGCCCCAGGGCCTGCAGGGTGGGTTCCTGGGGCTGGGGGGGGGGCGGGGCTAACGTGAGGGGCCTCAGGCCCCGTTGGTCCCCGCCGGGGTATTTCTACCCCTCTGGGCGGGGCTTGCAGTTTTGTGGTGTGGGGTTTTTCTGTTCCCCCCTTTCCGCACGTGCTTTGTGGGCGTCGGCCCCTCCCTGGGCTCGGTTTCCTTGTCCATTGTGCCCATTTCTTCCGTCCTGTCGGTGGGTGCTTTTCTACGGTCTTCGCCCCTTTTTTCCGGGACGGGCCTTCTTCTGTCATGTCCCCCTCTTCTTGGGGTTTCTGCATGACTTTTGGTCTCGGGTGTGATGGGGTTTTTGTGCCTTCGTCCTTTGTGTGTGCTTCTTTTTGTTCTCGAAGGTTCGGGACGGTTTTGCTCCTTCCCGTTTTCTGGTACGTTTGTCGTCATTCGGTTGAGCTTCCCTCCGGTCTTTTCTAGGGCTTGTGGGTTCTATTCCAGGCAGTTTCTGGGTGTTTGGCCTTGTTCTTTTGTTCATATCTCTTCTCTTAGCGCTGTCTCGGCGCTACTTGTTTTCCTGGGGGCGATTTTGCTCCTCTTAATGAGTCTTTTCACTCCTGCCCTTCTGCGGGATGTTGGTGCGGGGCGGCTCCTTATGCGGGTTCCTTCCCTGTCGGCTGCACTTGTGGCGGTGGACTTGCATGCTTGTGGCATTTTGGTTTTGGTCCTGCATTTTCTTTTCCCTCCTGGGGCTGTCATAGGATTGGCTTGCGGAGGATGTAGAGGCACTTCCCAGCAAACACAAATCATCTACACAACGTTCGCCTATCTCTTCCCATAGGTGTGGGAATGATTTGCATTGAGAATGGTGCAGGAGAGCCTTTGAGAAACTTTTACTCAAAAAATCCAAACACAAAGGTTTAATTATAAATTGTTTTTCTACAATTATTTTCTTCCAAATGTAAAACAAATAGTTTTTACATGTTTAAATATAAAATTTATGGTGTTTTTTTGTAAAATTCATTAATAAATTGTGAATGATATATATTGGCTGAGTGAAACCTTTAAAATCCATTTAGTTATAATTTGAACAGAAAAAAGTATTTTTCCAAATTTTCTAAAAATTGCTCTTTTTAACACAATTTGACTCCTTATACATTCCACTAAACACTATATCATGTTTAAATATATAATTTATGTATTATTCTCTAAAATAATTTATATAAATTATATAAGTTGCTGGAAAGTGGTGTTAAAGATTCTGAAAACATTTTGTTGTGTTAATATGTTCTTATTAACTATGTCTCAAGTTCACAGTTTATCAAACAAGAATATTAACATTCGTCAACTCTTAAAATCTTATATGTTATCTTGCTGGTGCAAAAAAGGGTGAATCTTTAGGAACAGCTATAGTATCTATATATCACAAATGGTGTTTTCCCTAACTCAAACAATGTAGGGTTTATTATTCTACACATATTTCTAATGACTCTTAGATGTTTACATTCTCTGAAGTATAATTGTGAAGGCTGTGTCCATCACTCTCAACACAGATTCTTAAACTCGTCTCTGCAGGTTCAACTATATAATTAGTTTCCATTTTGAATCTCCATGGACATTTGTATCCAAAATGAAACCAATGTGGTTTCCTTCAGCCAGCACATTTGCTCATTCATTTCCACAGATTCCAACAAGGTAGGGGATTTACAGAAATTTGTATATTCATATTGTTATATATTAAAAATATGAATGCAGTTCAATATGATAAGACAAATACATGAGTTTATGATAAATTCGTTTTCTGTGATATACCATTGATATGCTCTTTTTTTCTTTAAATGGCAGACTAAACTAAAGTGCTCACATCAACAGATTTGATGTATAAATGGTCAACGCTCAACAGAGTTAGTATAAATGTATTAGTATAAATCTTACTCGTCTCATTGTTAATTCACATTCAATGTCAACTTGTGGTTGCATTGTACAAGGCCAACACAGATGATCGAAGGAAACTAACTCTGCTCTAGTTCCATGAAGTTGCTATTTGGTCTTTACTCAATGCATTGTACATGCATTGTACAAGGCCAACACAGATGATCGAAGGAAACTAACTCTGCTCTAGTTCCATGAAGTTGCTATTTGGTCTTTATTGAAATTTGACAAGGCAGAGTGGCCTGCAACAACTACACCATCTCCACATCTAGTTCATGCTCCAGACATAAATCATGACACTGGTCCTGTGTATCCTCCTGCTGACCCGTCAACACCTGGCCCGTCGGGTGTGAGGCGCCCTCTCTTCACGTCTACACCTAGTGCTGAAGCTGAATCTGATGAAGATAATTCATATTCCACATTAGTGTTTGAAAACAATAGTGAGAGCGACGATTCAGACAGTAGTTTATTGCCAACCCAGAGACAACAGCGACGTGTTGTTATAGCAGAGACTCGCCTGAACTATAAATTGAAACATGAGCTGGTAAAAATCCCCAAACGTCGCAGGTGTGAAGTGTGTTCAAAGTCGGGTATCAGGAAGGAAACTGGTATAGCGTGCAAGACATGCGATGTTCCACTTTGCGTCATACCTTGTAATTACACCACTTATCACAGGAAAAGGGTGTATTGGGTGGACAAGAAATAACCACCTACATCAGCTTCACTCCACCTAGGAACATCTGTTGAGCAACTTCAGGAATCAGTACCTGAAGGAGGTGGAGTGGAGATAAAATGCTCAACTTATTTTACTACAATCGTCTTTGCTTTGGTAAGTACACATAATTGTCTTAGATTGTTTCAGTATTGTAGTCTATTTTCTTAGGAATATTTTGATACCTAAATGAGAACTGTAGCACGAAAACTAAAGTAAGTATACATGAAACAAGAGAAACTTTTTTTGTGGGTGTTGCGGGTGTGAGTTGGAGTGTCAAGAGCGGGTTCCGGTTGTGTGTTTTCCGTCATCTCTACAGCTGTGAATTCCAAGGAATTGTATTTGATATGCATATGTCTGTGTAGGGAATTTTATTCCGAACACTATACAAAAAAAAACGGTGTGAAACAAGTATAAACTTGAAAAACATGAGCAAAGTAAAAACTTTTGACGCTCACGGGTACAAACACGCGTAAGATTTTATTCGCCGCAAATTTATTTGACGCTGTGTTGGCCAACTCTACCCATGTTCTTATAGAACTTTCTATTGCGAACACATTGCTATAAAAATGAAATACGTAGCTTCAGAAATAATGTCAGGACAGTTAAATAAGTATAAACATTCAAAGCACTGCATCCCAACAGTGTCGTCCCTGCTGAAATCACGGCTAACGCTTCGCCCAGTTCCCACACTCGTGCGGGTCACCCGATACCATAATTAGACATTGATAGGCATATGTCTGGGTGAGTTCAGTGATATCAAAATGAGCGCTGTAGGATGACTGTGAGGCTGGCAACAAACGAAAGAGTATGAACATTTACTTCCTGTTTGGGTGTCACGGCGAGTCATCTTCGTGTTTATTTACTTCGTGGTGGGATACCAAATGCTTCGGTGACATTTTATGCATATGATCTTGTAGAGAATTTTATTGCCAACGCATTGATACCAAAATGAAAAACGTAGCTTGAGAATTGAGGTTAGGAGCGTGAAAAGATTATAAACTTTTTTGTGTTTACGCTTGAGCGCCCAGAACGCCGCGCGCACAACCCGCTTGGTTTTCCAGCTAGTGCCGCGCGCACTAAAGTGTTAAGCAACTGACATATGTGGAGAGCTAGTATCAAAATTTATATGTTTGTCCTGCACACCGCCCCCCATCCAGTGGGCAGCGGTGGATAGGTTAGGTGGATAGGGGGTTAGGTTGGTAGGTTACATTGAGTTAATTAGGTAGTACTTAGTGTTTATCTGTTATAGATAGGAGCTGCCTGGTATGGGCCAATAGGCCTTCTGCAGTTACCTTTGTTTTTATGTTTTTGCCCTGTAACCTAAATGGTTAGAGAGGCACATATATGGGCTTAGGGACTGAACCCCACACTACATTTAGCTAAGCTGGTTACAATCTTGATGATATAGTTACAAAATTCTGTATAAGTCGTCACATTATCAATGGGTTCGAGATCAACCACAATTTCCTGAATAGATATAACAAAGGGGATATTAATAGGGTATTAAAATTGTCAACACAAGATAGAACACGAAACAATGGGTATAAATTGGATAAGTTTAGATTTAGGAAAGACTTGGGTAAATACAGGGTCAGTAACAGGGTTGTTGATTTGTGGAATTTTTCTTAACTTATAAATTTATCTTTATTTATCTTAAACTGGTTGGGAGAGGTACAGTTTTTAACATAATTGGGAAGGTCATTCCACATTCGAGGTCTCTTGATTTGTAAAGCATTTCTAGTTTGACTAAGTCGTACTCTTGGAATATCAAATAGGTATTTGTTTCTGGTGTGGTGCTCATGGGATCTGTTACAACCTTCTAGGAAGCTTTTAAGGTCAGGATTGACATTACAGTGCAGCGTTTTATATATATAAAATACACATGAGAGTATGTGCAGGGACTTAATATCTAACATATTCAGAGATTTGAGTAAGGGGTCCATATATACTGCCCGGTTGCCTGAAATGCTATATGCCTACTATAGTGGCTTTAGGTATTGTATGCACTAGCTCTATCTATAAATCCAACATTATGTTTGTAAATCAACTATGTATGTACTTTCCTGAATAAAATTGACTTTACTGTACACTTATATTCTCTGTGGATTTGTTACCCCTATCGTTTGGGAGAAAAAAAATGACTAATACGTTCGGCGAATGACTTTGACTTCAACTTCACTTTGACTTCGTTCATGTCATCGTATTTTCCGTAATATATAAAGGTTATGACAATGCAATTATATTATTGTGTGCAAATAAGTTTGAAATTTCATGTACCCTAAAAATATTAAAATAAAGAATAAGAATAATTAAATAATTGTTGTAGTAAATTGTCACACGTTCATCATACGCAAACGAACACACAGTTTGGAGCGTCAGTACAAGACCGCCGCCATTTTAAAACACGGCTTCGAATGTAAGTAATGTTTTTCTCGTACTAACACTGTGTTATACAATAGATTTGGTCTTGAATTCACAAATTTAGTTGTTACATCTGACAGAGTATGTTAGACGGTGTAATGCTGGTCCATGTTAACGTATTTGTGGGCTTGGTTGGTTTAAATGTGGAGGCGAGGCCTGGCAGTGCTGGTGTATGTGGAGGCGAGGCGAGGCCTGGCAGTGCTGGTGTATGTGGAGGCGAGGCCTGGCTGTGCTGGTGAGTATGTGGAGGCGAGGCCTGGCAGTGCTGGTGTATGTGGAGGCGAGGCCTGGCAGTGCTGGTGTATGTGGAGGCGAGGCCTGGCTGTGCTAGTGTGTATGTGGAGGCGAGGCCTGGCTGTGCTAGTGTGTATGTGGAGGCGAGGCCTGGCTGTGCTAGTGTGTATGTGGAGGCGAGGCCTGGCTGTGCTGGTGTATGTGGAGGCGAGGCCTGGCTGTGCTAGTGTGTATGTGGAGGCGAGGCCTGGCTGTGCTGGTGTATGTGGAGGCGAGGCCTGGCTGTGCTAGTGTGTATGTGGAGGCGAGGCCTGGCTGTGCTAGTGTGTATGTGGAGGCGAGGCCTGGCTGTGCTAGTGTGTATGTGGAGGCGAGACCTGGCTGTGCTGGTGTATGTGGAGGCGAGGCCTGGCTGTGCTAGTGTGTATGTGGAGGCGAGGCCTGGCTGTGCTAGTGTGTATGTGGAGGCGAGGCCTGGCTGTGCTGGTGTATGTGGAGGCGAGGCCTGGCTGTGCTAGTGTGTATGTGGAGGCGAGGCCTGGCTGTGCTAGTGTGTATGTGGAGGCGAGGCCTGGCTGTGCTAGTGTGTATGTGGAGGCGAGACCTGGCTGTGCTAGTGTGTATGTGGAGGCGAGGCCTGGCTGTGCTAGTGTGTATGTGGAGGCGAGGCCTGGCTGTGCTGGTGTATGTGGAGGCGAGGCCTGGCTGTGCTAGTGTGTATGTGGAGGCGAGGCCTGGCTGTGCTAGTGTGTATGTGGAGGCGAGGCCTGGCTGTGCTAGTGTGTATGTGGAGGCGAGGCCTGGCTGTGCTAGTGTGTATGTGGAGGCGAGGCATGTACAACACTCCCCAATAGGAAGAAAACCCACTGGGTTCTAGGCTAGGTTAGGCTTATCTGTAATAATTGAATTAAGCCTAGCAAAGCCTAGAACCTAGTTCAGTAATTTAAAAAATGTTGTAAATTGAAAAATGCCATTCAATACATTACACAATTTAAATATTTTCAGGCAATCAACACAACCCTCTCATGTTGGCTAACCCTCTCATGTTGGTCAATAATTTAATTATTTTTTTATGGAGTAATCTTTGCTGTTGAAATGTAGTCTTTTTGAGACTACATTTCAAATGTAGTGTGTGTGGAGGCGTGTATGTTAGGTATTACCTAATATACACGGTCTAATATATCTATCTGTGTGAAATAGATTAAATCCATTTATTTGATATTCAGCTAATAGTTCTGTATTTTCTACATTCATCCATGTTTTGGTAAGTGCAATAATATGTATTGTTTCATTGCAGATTAGAGATTCAAGATAGTTCTAGATTTCCGAAGTACTGAAACGCGCGCCATACAGGCTTGGTGGATCTAGGTGCAAGGTAAAATTATTTACATTTACTTGTTTTGTATTTATGTTTTGTATTTATATGCATATATGCATTTATATGCATTATTCTATAGAATAATAGATCTCGTAATAATTTTGCAAAAATAGTGGCATTTACTATTTTTAAAAGATTATTAAAAAATTTACTGATATGGTGCATTCGGAAGGGTGAAGAGGGAGAACGGCCTGTTGACATAGCTCGGGTGCAGGGGGGGGGGGGTTGTGTAAAAGCCTGGTTTGTGCCTCGGAGAGGCTATGGGATCCAGTAAGTTCAGTAGAACTTCGGTTTCAACCCTTTTACCCTGTTGTAGCTCAGTCGATTAAGGCAGTGTCTGGGATGCTCCCGGACGCAGGTTCGAATCCTCGTCACGGCCCTTGTGGATTTGTTCATTTGATGCATCACGTTATTGTGATCTGTGTGTGTAATTCTTCACTTGCTACAGCAACAGGAATGTGTGTGTATGTATTTGTGTTGTTGAATATGACCGAAAGTGTAAGATTAATGATTCTAACACAAATCGTCTGAATATTTGTTTTTCTTCACTGTCGAGAGTAGTTAAAAAAATTTACTCGAGTTTATTTTCACACTTTATTTATGGTCCTTAAGTCCCTCTCCTTAATGCTGCTGCTGTTTCTCGCATCTTTGCATCGCTTGTATGTTTGGGGGTTTGGCCTCTTGCTATATATTGATTCCATTTGTGTGTGTTTGGGTCTCAGGCCCTCTCGCAATTTCTGTTGAACAAACCCCTTTTCCTAGTTCTGCATCTCTCCTTTGGTACAAATTTTGTTGTGCTTTTATCATATATTTCACAAAACTTGACATACATTTCATTTACTTCATGTCCTATCAGCAAGTGTTTGTCAAATTCTTTAAGGAAAGTTTATCATCCTGATTGCAGATCTCTAGCGATATTATGTCAACTTCTTGTGGATTCGCAATCATTATTTAATTTACCTTTAGGTGTTCTTTCACCAGCACAGCAACACTGTACCTCTCCCAACCAGTTTAAGATAAAAACTAAGTACTAACTAATTAACTCAATGTAACCTACCTTACCCCCAAAATGACAACCCATGTCTTCTATTTTAAACAATGCTGTTTTGTTGACCAAATTGTATTTGTTTTTTTCTGCAATGTTTCCCCCCCCCCACCACTCTACCACCACATTGAGTTTAGTAGCTCTGTGCACGTCAGGTGCTGTTTAATATACAGACCTACTCCTCCATTTGACCTAGTTTCTCTATCACATCTATATCACTTTGTGCTTTAGGCCTGGTGGAGCTTGGTCCACCAGGCTGTTGTTTGGAGTGGCCCGCAGATCCACATACAGTCTGCATATGATATACAGTCTGTTGATCAATTGAACTACAGTAGTTAGTTTTTATCATCCGAATGCACCAATATGTGTTCATTCTTCCCAGATGAAGGAACTAGGTAATATTCATCATCTGAATGCACCATCTGAAGCTTTAACACACTCATGATACACGAGAGGTTTAAAAAACTTTTAAAACTTTTTGACCTATGTATTTAAAAGCAATTCTAAAGTTAAAAAGTGTAGCATAGGCCCCCTCGCAGAATGTTCTTAATATGATCCTCAGGTTATAGTTTTCTATCTAAAACCACCCCTAGATCTCTTTCTTGATCAGAATTCTTTATAGATCTCTGTGGCTCGATCATAGAAACTGAGCAAATTCGTTACACTGGACCTTCCAGATCGAATACCATGCTGACAGTCTGATATATCATTCAGTACGTCTGCATCTGAAATTGAGCAATACCGGATTTATTATTTGGTTTTATAAATTTTATACTTATAATCTTAACTTATTTCAGAGACCACGAGTAATCTGGGCTTCGAACTCAACAGAAAAGCCTTCCGTAGACCTGCTTCTTTGCTACATAATAGACAAAATTTAGTAAGTATTGATTTATTTACTATTTATTATTTATTTACCGTTATTAGTATAATAGATCTCGTAATAATTTTGCAAAAATAATGGCATTTACTATTTTAAAAAGCTCGGGTGCAGGGGGGGGGGTTATGTAAAAGCCTGGTTTGTGCCTCGGAGAGGCTATGGGATCCAGTAAGATCGTCCTTCCTTTCCTCCCTAGAATCTGGATGTAGCAGGTGCTCAATTGTCAAAAGTGAAAAATTGGTTTTGTCTTCCGAATGCACCATTTCTGTAAATTTGCTAATAATCTTTTAAAAATAGTAAATGCCATTATTTTTGCAAAATTATTACGAGATCTATTATACTAATAACGGTTTGATAAAATACAGTAGACTGCCTACTGGATAATAGTTCCAGTCCACCTGTAGACAGGGATCTCACATCAGCTTGTATATTATACAAGGATAAGATTTGATAAATTCAGTTATTTGACTGAACACTGGCTCAGTTTAAATCAGAGATTTAAACATACATAGTCTAACCTAGTTCCATAACTAACAGCCATTAGCCATTAGCCATTCATGCACAGCCATCAGCTGGGCCATAGACCGGCAATTTTGCTTTTTTCCCAAGCCGGTCTGTTTTTTTTCGATGCCTCAGTGGCCCATGCACAGGTCCGTTCAAGGGGATTAAATAGCCGTTCTATGGCCCCAGGGTTTGTATTTTATCAAACTCTTATTAGAATAATAGATCTCGTAATAATTTTGCAAAAATAGTGGCATTTACTATTTTAAAAAGCTCGGGTGCAGGGGGGGGGGGGGGTTATGTAAAAGCCTGGTTTGTGCCTCGGAGAGGCTATGGGATCCAGTAAGATCGTCCTTCCTTTCCTCCCTAGAATCTGGATGTAGCAGGTGCTCAATTGTCAAAAGTGAAAAATTGGTTTTGTCTTCCGAATGCACCATTTCTGTAAATTTGCTAATAATCTTTTAAAAATAGTAAATGCCATTATTTTTGCAAAATTATTACGAGATCTATTATACTAATAACGGTTTGATAAAATACAGTAGACTGCCTACTGGTTTTACCTGTAATAAGGTTTGATACAGATGATTATGATTATGGTTTTGGCCTCCACCACCCTCTCACCTAACTTGTTCCAACCATGTCTACCACGCTGCTTGCGAAAGTTAATTTTCTAATATTTCTGTGGCATCTTTGTTTGGTTACCTTTTACAATATCTTCTTTTTATTCTACCATCTAGTTTTGGCATTTTATGCCTCTAACCTGGGAGCCACTTATTGGCAAGTCTATACCTTTACCAGTTGATGTGATTCTTTAGATATGGGCACCATATCTCTAGGTGTCCTACACAATTAGCTTTAATTAAATTTTCCAAAATTATCACTTACACTTGTAATACAGGGTTCTAGGTTCCCTATAGTGTCCTTTATTGAAATAGAGTTTAACAACAATTTCAATGTCCCTATTTTCTTTTAGATTATATCTCAACATATAATTAATGTCCAACAGGACATGATTACTCTTTCCAATGGGAGGATGGTATTGAATATTTGATCTAGTACTGATGGAATAATTTATATAATAATCACTAGAAATTATTTCGATAAGAATTTGAATTTATGCATGTCTTTGTTTTGGCATGCCTCTATTTCCATATGTTACATTTCTGCATGTCTCCAATTCTGGAAGTGTTCACTTTTGCATGTGCCTGACAAGGATGTTATATGCACCAGCTTTAATTATCACACATTGTATATAATGAATGACTTATTTTTAGAATTTTAATACATATTGCATCTGTCAATACATTATTAACAATAATATAGGTAATATGGTAGTCTAATGTAGAAATTTGACACTCTTTAACAGAATGTACGAGTATAAGCGAAAAAAGCGACTCCAATACAACAACAGATGGATGCAAGTATCAAGAAGGCTAAAACGTATACACAAAATGCATCCAAATACAGCTGTACACACTAGTGAACCCATTAATCTTACTGAGGCAGCATCAAGTTCAGAGATTGAGTCGTCAGACAATGACATTAGTTCTTTTGAAGCCGAGTCAAATCAAGAGTATGGATTAGGCTCTGAAATTGATGATTTACACATGAATCTTACTGATATTCATGATGTATTATCTAATTCTCAAAGTGAGGAGGAGAATGATGACCATGATAATCATCATTCACTTGTTTACCCACAGAATTTATTAATTCAGTGGGTAAACAAGAATGGTGTTACACACAATGCTGTTGATGAATTATTTTTTTGCAGTAACAGAAAAAATGGAATACATAATGAAGGAATTATCAAAATTGACATTTTTATCAGGGGATATCCTGAATATTGTCAAAATGACGGAAACCCATATGTCAAAAACACATGGAGATATACCAATCCTGGAAGACATTCTTCCATCCCCACTTGAAACTGTTGAGCAGGTGGAAAGTCTGTCACATGAGCTAAAAGTTAACAGTGAATATAAAAAGAGTATGGTAAGTGTTGCTTAATTCTTTTAGCCTGAGTATGGTAAGTGTTGCTGAATTTTTTTAGCCTTGTACATATGTCTTTTGATTAGTTTTTTTGCAGATGAAGGAAGGTGGGGTGGCACATAATTGATTGTTCAGTGTTATGTTTAAGGTACAAATAAAACAAAAGCAAAAGTTACTCAAATTCGTTGATTTTTGTAATAGTTAAGAAGGAAAATATTTTAATGCTATTTATTTAATACAGTTGGAAATTAGAAAATCTAATGTTGAGATTGAAAGATATATATTATTCTCTATTACCTTACAGCTTATGCATTATTTTAACAGGTCCAGAC